>NC_133662.1:219063474-219363474 GCF_037893015.1 Macrotis lagotis
TCAGACATTTCATAATTACCTAGCTGTGTGATCTTGGCCAAGTCACTTAACCCAATGCCTTGCAAAAAAAAAAAAATTGATGTGAGCTAAATTAATTTACTTATTTGTTATCATTAACAATCAAATTAATGAAAGATTATTTTAATGACAAGAAAAAAATAACAATTCATCTGGATGAAGAGAGGTCACATTAATTTAAAGAAAGATAACTGAGGGATGGTGGAGAGAAATAGCAGGAAGGGGGCCTAGCAGTACCACATCTCAAAGTATCCAAAAGAGCACCGTAATCATCAAAACAATTTGATCTTAGACAAGAAAGAGCAATATCAACCAGTAGAACAAATCAATAAGCATGCAAAATATTAGAAAACAAATTAATACAACAGTCTGGTGTTTGAAAACTCAAAAGATTCTGGTATGGTTTTAATTAATTACTTTTCAAACAAAACTGTTGAGAGAAGTGGAAAGGAGATTGAGAGAAACTAGGTATAGACCAAAATCTCACGGCAAAATAAGATAAACTCCAAATGGATTCATCACCTAGACAGAAAAGGTAATATCATAATCAAATTAGAAGAACAAGGAAAAATCACCTAGATGTTATGATTACAAAGATCTTATGATTGATGGCTAAGGAAAGACCAAAGAAGGGGAAAAGAATATAACAAGAAGACAATAAACAATTTTGATAACATTTATGTACAAAAAAAAACCCAAATGAAACTAAAATTAAAAGAAAAATATAATAAGGGAAAAACCTTAAAGCAAAGTGTCTTGTTTCTGATTTAATTTAATAACAGAAAGAAGCCAAGATGGCAGAGAGAAGACAAGCATGGTTCAAAAAGTCTCCTGATCTTCCCCCAGAGGGCAGACTCTGCCAGGAGCACAAAACCAGTGAGAGCCTTGGAGCCTGGATTAGCTACTTAGGCTGATTTAACCACAGGGCTGGAAGGGCCTAAGAACCAACCAAATTGATCAGCAGTGGGACTAGAGCCTGGTCAACTGTGAGGGCAAGGGCCAACTAGGGAGCAGAGGCATTGGTGGTGGTGCTGATCATCTGGAGCTTGCTAGCAGGGCTAGAGGGAGAGTTCCAGTGAGAGAGAGTTGCAGACTTCAATCCCTGGGCTCCTCAGGTCTAGAGAAACTCCACACCTCCATTTCTCTAGAGAAAGTCCGCACCTCCATTTCTCTAGAGAAAGTCCGCACCTCCATTTCAGCTGAAACCTCTTCCCAAAACAAACACAATTACCAACTACTTCTGCCCCAGGGGCAGGTGTGTGAGCTACAAAATCACCTCAGCTGACAATAGGGACACTAAGTGCCTCACCCCAGAGTATAGCCCACTATTTATCAAAGTACTTAACAGCTTCAACCACTCCCTCCAGGCCCAGGGAGATGGTCTCAATCAAGGTCACAGACACTCCAGAGAAAGCAACCAGCACCTCCTACTGGGCAGCTGGAGAAATTACACCCAGTGAGCAGAACTTCTAGCATCCCCTACTGGTCATCTGGAGATATTACACACAGTAAGTAAAGCCTCCAGGGATACTGCACCAAACCTCTGTAAAACAACCCCTTCCCAGCAAAAGGTATTAGGATAATGAAGAAAGGCCAGCAAGAAGGAGGGTACATAGAAAAATTCTTGGAAGGAAAAGACACTCAGAGAGATCTAGAACCTCTGAGGAGAATATGACCAGCTCTCCAGCACAGAAAGACTTCCTTGAAGAAAAGAGGAGCTTAAACAGCAATTGGAAAATTTGGGAGAGAAAATTAACACCTTGCAACAAGAAAACAAATCATTGGAAAATACAATCAAACGAATGCAAAAAGAAAATAATTCTCTCAAAACCTCAATGGATCAAATGGAAAACTCTTTAAAAGAATTGACCAAATAGAAAAGGAGTTACAGAAGGGAAAAGAATGGAGGAGTCTGTGGAAACTGATGACTTCATGAGTCAGCAAGAGTCGGTTAAACAAAACCAAAAAAATGCAAGAAAATGTAAAATCCCTATTGAGTAAAACCACTGACCTCTATTAAATACCAAATTTAAATAGATGGAGAAGGGACAACCTGAGAATTATAAGTCTTCGCAAAAACATTGAAGAGAAAAAAAAAAAGCCTAGACTTAATATTACAAAATTTAGTGATGGAAAACTGCCCTGATATCATAGAACTAGAGGGCAAAATAAATATTGAAAGAATACACTGATCCCTCCAGAAAGAGATCCTAAAAACAAAAACACTGAGGAATGCTGTGGCCAAATTCCAGAACTATCAAATAAAAGAGAAAATCCTGCAAGCAGCCAGAAACAATTTAAATACCAAGGAGTCACTGTAAGCACTGCACAAGGACCTGGTTGCATCAACATTAAGGGAATGAAGGGCCTAGAAGGAGATATTCCGAAGAGCAAGGGAGCTTGGAATGCAGCCAAGAATCCACTATCCGGCAAAACTGAGCCTCCTCTTTCAGGGTAAAAGATGGATGTTTAACAAAATGAAAGACTTCCATCAATTCTTGATGAAAAAAACAGAGCTAAATAGAAAATCTGGACATCAAACAGGAGGCTCAAGAGACAAGTGAAAAGGTTAAAAAGGGGGGGGGGGGGTAATAGAAAAAAACCACTGCTATCCAATAAGACGAAATTGGCTATATCCCAGCATAGGATAAAGAGTCTCAACTCTTGAGAACTGTAATTCTATCAAAGAAAATATACTTAGCCAGAAGTGATGGAAACTCTTGACTTAGCCATGAGACTGCTACCCAATGGCATGAAATTGGCTATATCCCTACTTGGGAGGAAGACTAATAATTCTCAAGAACTATAACTCTATTAGAGAGAATATACTTAGCCAAAAGTAATGGATACTCAGGATTTTCTGATTCAGAATGATTTAAAAAACACTACCTCCTTAAAAAGGGGGACAGGAAGGAGATGGGAGGATGGAGGGGATTGAATGGGGGTAGATCTCATTACATCAAGAGGTACCATTGTAATAGAGGGGAAGAAGGGAAGAGATGAGAAACACCTTAATCTTCCTCTCATCAGACTTGGCTTAAAGTTAATGTACATAGACTCAGTTAACTTAAAAAACAACTTCCCTTTAAGTATTCAAAGGGGAAGGGGGGGGGGGACAGAGATAGGGAAAGGGGTAAGAAAAAGGGGAACTAACATAAGGAAAGGAAGGGAAAAGGGAAAAAAGGGAAAGGGGAAAGAAAGGGGAGAGAGGAGGAAATAGGAGGGCAAAAACACTGAAAATGGTGGTATTCAGAAACAAAATAATGGGGAATACAGATAAAGGGGAAAAATACAAACAGAGGGAAGATATGGAGGGCAATAAAGAGTAATTATAACTGAATGTGAATGGAATGAAATCTCCCTTAAAATGAAAGCAAATCACAAACTGGATTAAAAACCAGAATCCTACAATATGCTGCTTACAAGAAACTCATTTTGGGGCAGCTGGGTGGCACAATGGATAGAGCACTGGCCCTGGAGTCAGGAGTACCTGAGTTCAAATCCAGCCTCAGACACTTAATAATTACCTAGCTGTGTGGCCTTGGACAAGCCACTTAACCTCATTGCCTGGGGGGGGGACCCTAAAAAAATTGGAAAGAAATAAAAATATATAAAACAAGGAACTCATTTGAAGCAGAGAGATACATATAGAGTAAAGGTAAAAAGTTGGAGCAAAATGTATTTTGCTTCAGCTGAAGTGAAAAAAAGCAGGGGTAGCAATCCTTATCTCAGACAAAGCAGCTGCAAAAATAGATAGCATTAAGGAAGGAAACTATATCCTCCTAAAAGGTACCATAGACAATAAAGTGATTTCAATACTGAATATGTATGCAACCCAATGGGACAGCATCCAAATTCTTAAGAGTAGAAGTTGAAAAAGCCACAGGAAGACATGGACAGCAACTCTACTAGCGGGAGACCTCAACCCCCTGCTCTCAGATTTAGATAAATTGAATCATAAAATAAACAAGAAGGAAGTTAAGGTGGCAAATAGATTGTTAGAAAACCTAAATATGATAAGGTTATGGAGGAAACTGAATGGAGAGAGAAAGGAATACACCTTTTTTTTTCGTACAGTACATGGCACTTATACAAAAACTGACCATGTACTAGGGCAAAAAAACCTAGTAATCAACTGCAGAAAGGCAGAAACAGTCAATGTATCTTTCTCAGATAATGCAATAAGAATCATGCAATACAGTGAGATACTAATTGGAAACTGAATAACCTCATTTTAAAGCATGATTGGATGAAATAACAAATTACTGAAAGAATTTACTTTATCCTAGATAATGACAATAATGAAACAACATACCAAAACCTATGGGATTCGCTCAAAGTGGCTGTCAGGGGATAAATCTTTAAATGCTTACATGAATAAATTTAGAGAATAAGTAAATCAATGAACTAAATATGCAACTAACAAATTAAAACCACCCAATTAAATACCAAATTAGAAATTCTAAAAAAAGTAAAAGAGGAATTAATAAAATCAAAAGCAAAAAACTACTGAATTAATAAATGAAACCAAAAGTTAGTTTTATGAAGAAAAACCAATAAAATTGATAAACCTATGGTCAATTTGATTGAAAAAAAAAATTAAAAAACCAAATTGCTAGTATCACAAATGAAAAAGGTGAACTCACTACCAATGAGGAAGAAATTAAAGTAATAATTCAAAATTATTTCGCCCAACTCTATGCCAACAAATTGGACAATCTAAGTAAAATGGATGAAAACTTAACAAAAATATAAGTTGTCCAGGTTAAATGAAGAGGAGAATAAATACCTAAATAAACCTATCTCAGAAAAAGAAATTCAATAAGCCATCATTGAACTCCCTAAGAAAAAATCTTCAGGGACTGATGGATTCAACAAGTGAATTGTACCAAACATTTAAGGCACAACTGGTTCCAATTCTATATATACTCTTTGGAAAAATAGAGAAAGATGGAACTCTGCCTAACTCTTTCTATGACACCAATATGGTGCTGATACCTAAACCAGGAAGAGTTAAAACAGAGAAAGAAAATTATAGACCTATCTTCCTGATGAATATAGATGCAAAAATCTTAAATAAAATCTCAGCAAAACAATTACAACAAGTTGTGACTGGGATGATACATTATGACCAAGTAGGATTAATCCCAGGAATGCAGGGTTGGTTCAAGATTAGGAAAACTGTTAGTATAATTAATCATATCGACAACAAACCTATCAGAAATTATATGATTATTATAGATGCTGAAAAAGCATTCGTAATAAAAACACTAGAGAGCATAGGAATAAATGGAATCTGAGAAACTAATGGACCTATGCCCAAACGACAACAGAAATGTGCATACCCTTTGATCCAACAATGCCACTAATGGGTCTATACCCTGAAGAGATGATGAAAAAGGGTAAAAACATCACTTCTACAAAAATATTCATAGCATCCCTGTTTGTAGTGGCAAAGAAATGGAAATCATGTAAATGTCCTTCAACTTGGGGAATGCCTTAGCAAACTGTAATGTGTGTGTGTGTGTGTGTGTGTGTGTGTGTGTGTCATGGAACACTATTGTTCTATTAGAAACCAGGAGGGATGGGACTTCAGGGAAGCATAGAGGGATTTGCATGAACTGACTCTGAGTGAGATGAGCAGAGCCAGAAAAACACTGTACACACTAATAGCAACATGGGAGTGATGATCAATACCATCTGTATCCAGAGAAAGAACCATGGAGTTTGAACAAAGACCAGGGACTATTATCTTTAATTTAGAAAAAAAAAAAGCTGATGTCTTATTGTCTGATCTTGCTATCTCTTTTACTATAGGTTTCTTCCTTAAGAATATGATTTCTCTCTCATCTCATTCAATTTGGATCAATGTATATACTATGGAAACAACACAAAGACTGGCAAATTGCCTTCTGTGGGGGGAGGGAAGTAAGATGGGGGAACTGTAAAACTCAAAATAAATAAAATATTTTTAAAAAATTTAATTTAATAAGAGACATTTTCCAACTAATAAAAGGTGAAAGGATGTGACCAAGTAGTTCCCAAGGAAAGCAACTCAAAGTATTTACAACCTGGTCAAAAGAATACTCAAAATCATTAACAATGATTTTGCAAATGAAAATAAACCTAAAATTGAAAAAAAGGAAGAAAAATAACAAATGCTGGGGAGCATGGAGAGAAATAGGCACATTGATGGAGTAATAGATTAGTCTAACCATTCAAAAAAGCAATTTGCAATTATGCATACCCTTTGATGCTGTCATGAAATTACTAGATTCTATAAGCAATTCTACTTTAGGTGACATAATTATCAGAAATTATAATCCACACTGCCCACCAACCTCAAAAGATCTATAAATTTATAGCAGTTCTTTTTGTGGGAGCAAACAATTAGAAACTAAGGAGGTGCCTATTAACTGGGAAATGGCCAAACAAACCACTGAATTTAATAAATGTTAGAAGAAATAGTGAAAAAGACTGTTTCAGAGAAAATTGAGAAGATATGTATAAACAGATGCAGAATGAATTGATTGAGCAGACCCAAAGGAACAATTTATACAGCAACAATGTAAATACAAACAATTTTGGAAAATTTAACAGCTATAAACAATGAAATGACCAAATTTCAGGACGTATGATGATGCATACTATTCAATCCTGACAGAGAAATGATAGACTCAGAAAACAGAAAAACAAATATTTTTTTGAATATGGTCAGAAAAGTAATTTGATTTACTTGATCATACATAGTTACTACAAAGATCATCAATCCTTTGCTCCTCTTCCCCTCCACTTCTGTCAAAGAAAGGAGGAAAGGGAAGGAAGAGGTCTGTAATTAGAAAAATATTTTTAATTTTTTTTTTAATGTAGGGCTAAGAAATCCAGGTGGAGGCATCAAATTATGTAAAGCCAAGTTGTAGAGGGCCTCAAAGGAAACGCATAACCTCTACAAGAGAAGTATTTTTGTTTTATGCATCCCAACATTGACAGAGAGGTTTAGGAATACCTTCTGTCTTCTCATTCCAAAGATCATTGGCATAGTATTGGTAACTACCAGATATTATACCACAGACCTAAATTTGTCAGTGTTAGATCAAGGCAAGTAATTGTCACCAGAATTAAAACCAGTATAATGCCCTATTCTATTTAGATAGCTACATACAACTCATAAAGGGTGTAGTGCAACCAATCAGAGTTGGAAAATTTCACCTATTGTTGACCTTGCTTTACATTCCAGGTCGTCAGATTTTAGGTTGCAAATAGATTTCAAGATTGTTCAAAAATTATTCATCTACTGCTTTAAAAGAAATAACATAAAATAATTATATACTAATCACTTATTCTCCTATCTTATACTCCTACTACTAAACCTCAAATAATTTTTGTATTTTAGAATAAATGGGGGTTTAAAATGTTGATGTCCTTGAAATTTCCACCTAAGCAAAGTAAAACATAAGGTAAAGCATTTCAAAAAAAAGTACCTATGTTCCTTGTGCTCCAAGAGCTGGCAATCTCTGCATGTCAATCTATCACATGTTTCACAGAAAAGTTTCAATTGTTCTTGTTTGTGGACAGGACAGAAAACAGGGCGCTGACCAGATGCTCCAACTGCCTCTGTAGCAAAATAAGTCATTTTCATATAATAAGATTAAATGTGAGACAGTATTTAAAAGTATTTATTTATTCTGATTATCTTCAGAGCTCATCAGACAAAATGAATTTAAGAGGCTAAAATTATATTATATTACATAACCATTAAAACAACAAGTCCTCATTGGCTTAAAACTAACCTCTCAAATTGACATCAAGTTTGGTCATTTATCTACCAGAAAATTACACACACACACACACACACACACACACACATATGTATATATGAAGATAGAGACAGCACAAGTATAGTTATAGAACTTATCTGATCTTAAGTTATACCTGCTAGAGTTGAGCGGTCCCATATGGTTCAAGTAAATGTTGACAAGAAAAGATGCATATGAACTGAAGATGAGTAAGGGCAACAGTGAATATCAGAGTTTCTATATTACCTGAAACATCTTCCTTCTTCCTAATTAGATGATCCTTAGTGAATTTTACTCGCTGATGTGCTTCTATACAAGTCTTGCAAAGCCATTCCCCACACTCTACACAAAATCCAACTGCACTAGCATTGTCTTCACAGCTTGTGCACACCTAAAAGAACAAATGAGATCTACTATTAATTTACTTTGAGGAAAATTAAAAAGATCAGGAAAAATATATTAATTTATTCCCTCTATTAAAACATTTATATCAGTATCATTTCACAATGACATTCCTCCCATTGCAAAGCAACTGTGCTTTTTTAGGAAATACTGTCAAACAACATAAGGCATTGTTCGTATCTAAATGTAATCTATATTCTCCCAGGTGACCTCTCTGACAAAAAAGAGATCAGTATGTTTTACTCTTAGACATAATAACTTGAAATTTAATTCAATCAAAATATGTATAAAGGAATTAAGAAAAATTAAAGATACAGAGATTAAAACGAAACAGTTCCTATTCTCAAGGTTCATATCTTCCATTAGATTTGATCAGACTTTGGAAATTTCAATGTTGATTTTCTTTGCTATTATGGTTTTGTATAAAATATTCTTCAAGTTCTGCTTCCTTCAAATTGCATTACTTTATTAAAAAAAAGTTTTTCAGAAATGCTCAAATTTCTGATTCCTTATGGTACACAATATTTCATTTTACTGAACATAATATCTGATCTTCAAATACAAGACTCAAAAGTTGTGTAAAAAAGATAACTGGTAAGAAAAAAATATTACAAATCAAGAGGAAAGTGTTTATAGCCCAAATGGGACTACTGGGACAGTTGAAATGAGTATACTCAGAAGATGTGGACATAAGAGAGGTATAAAGCAATTAAAGACATGGAAAAACAAAGGATTACACTTGGAGAAGAAGAAGGTATAATGGGGTAAATAACCCCACATAAAGAGGCACAAAAAATGTGTTATAGTGGAGAGAAAGAAATGAGTGTTTGAGCATTGAGTAAATCTTACTCTCCACAGATTTTTAACTCAAAAAGAAATAATAGAAATTCCCAGTTAGGTTTAGAAATTTATCCTACCCTAAAGGAAACTAAGAGGGGAAAGAGGAACTGAAAGGGAGAAGGGAAAAAAGTAAGTAAAAACTAAAAGGGGAATGGAGGAAGAAAAGAGAGGGAGCTGACAGAAGCGGGGGCAGAGATCTCATTTTGGGGGGTGGAGCCAAGATGGCGACAGGAGAGGTTTGTCTCTTAGGTGCTCTAGCTCAAAGCTTATAAACTAAGTACTAACTAAATTTTTGAGAGACAGAACCCACAGAGGGATCCAGTGAGGCAGTTCTGCAACCCAAGAACCTGGAAAAGAACAGAAAGGCTCAGCAACATTGGGTTGGAGGGGCAGCCCACCGGAGTGAAGGAACTTCAGCTTCCAGGAGGAAGCCCCAGGGTGCTGGGAGCCATGGCTCACGGCAAGGGGCAGTTTCCTGACCTACACCTCAGGGGAGCACCAGGCAAAACATGGGGAATCAGGGAGGGTACCTCTGCCAGAGCGAGCATGTAAAGCTCAGGGCACACAGCGAGCAGCTTGGCCATGGCAGCCCAGATCCAGGAACCAGAAGCAGGCAGAGCTGGTAAGCAGGAGCCCCCAGGGCATGAGCCCATAGAGCTGAGGGAGGGGAGTGGAGAGAGAGAGAGAGAGAGAGAGAGACAGAGACAGACAGACAGACAGACAGACAGACACTGTGGAGCTCTGTCCTCTGCCCCCGGAACAGGACTCTGGGGCTCTGACCACATTGAGATCCTGATCGCAGTCTAGGCCCCCCCATAGAACAGCAGGGCCCCCCCCAACCTCAACCCCATGGCAGAGGGGGGGGTGCTTATGGTCATTCACAGACCAGGAAGGAAGACAGAGCCTCACACACTCAAAAGCTCAGGAAGTACCCCCAAAACCATGCACAAGCTGGGGAAAGAGTAAGAAGAGAAAAAAGAGGAAAACCATTGAGAAATACTTTTCCTGTGATCCCAAGAAGGATCAAAATACTCAGTCTGAAGATGAGGAAGCATAAGCTCCTCCATCTAAAGACTCCAAGAAAAACAGAAATTGGACTCAGACTATGACAGAACTCAAAAAAGACTGAAAATCAATTCAGGGAGATAGAAGAGAAATTGGGAAAAGAAATGAGAGAGATGCAGGAAAAACATGAAAAAGAAGTCAGCAGCTTGGTCAAGGAGATCCTAAAAAATGCTGAAGAAAACAGCATGTTAAAAGCCAGCTTAGGTCAAATGGATGAAACAGTTCAAAAAAGTTATTGAGGAGAAGAATGCTTTTAAAAAGCAAAATTGGCCAGATGGAAAAGGAGATAAGAAAGCTCTCTGAGGAAAACAAATCCTTCAGAAAAAGAATGGAACTGAGGAAGGTTGCTGATTTTATGAGAAATTAGGACACAATACTTCAAAACCAAAATAATTAAAGATTAGAAGAAAATGTGAAACATTTCACTAAAAAAACTGGTATGGAAAACTGATGTAGGAAAGATAAGTTAAAAATTATTGGAATACCTGAAAATCATGATCAGGAAAAGAGCCTTGACATCATTTTCAAACAATTACTACAGGAAAATTGCCCTGATATCCTAGCAGAGGGCAAAATAGAAATGGAAAGAATCCACCAATCTCCCCGAGAAAGAGACCCCCAAAAACAACCCCCAGGAATATTATAGCCAAGTTCCAGAACTCCCAAGTCAAAGAGAAAATATTACAAGCAGCCAGAAGGACACAGTTCAAATATCGTGGAGCTGCAGTCAGGATCACACAGGACTTAGCAGCAACTAAATTAAAAGTTTGTAGGGCTTGGAATACAACATTCCAGAAGGCAAAAGAGCTTAGAATGCAACCGAGAATCAACTACCCAGCAAAACTGAACGGCCTCTTCCAAGGAAAAAGATGGACTTTCAATGAACCAGGGGAATTTCAAATGTTCCTGTTGGAATGGCCAGAGCTGAATAGGACTCAGGTGAAGCATAGAGATTGGAGGAGAAGGGGAAAATATGAGGGACTTAATGATGATGAACTACATGTATTCCTTTATAGAAAAATGATACTGATAATACTCATATGAACCTTCTCATTTAATAGAGCAATTAGAAGGAGCTTTTATAGATGAAGCACAGGAGAAAGCTGACTTTGAAGATAAAGTGTAAAAATGGAGTCAATAGGTAAGAAGGAAATGTAATGGGAGAAAGAAAAAGGAGAGGAGGAATAGGCTAAGATATTTCATATAATAAGATTTTTCTTTATTACAATGAGCTATTGCAATGACATGGAAGGTGGAAGGCAAAGGAGAATGAGGGAATCTTCGCTCTCATCAGAGGTGGCTAGAAGAGGAAACAGCATATATACTCAATGGGGTAGAGACATCTGTAGTAAGAAGGGGGGTGACAGCAGGAAGGGGTGGGGATGTGAATGAAGGAGGAGAGGATGGACCATAGGGGGAGAGTGGTCAGATATAACACATTTTCTTTCTTACTTCTTGCAAGGGGCTGGGATTGGAAGGCCTGCCCAGGACCATAGGGCCAGGGGCATGCTGGGCCTAAGGGGTGGTATGGGGGCTCAGGGCCTCTTGGCCCCAGGACCAGGGATCTGTCTGCTGCCCCACTCAGCGACCCTACAGCAGAGTCAGAGTGAAAGGAGAGAGAAAATATAGTACATGGTAGTGGAGAAATACGAAAGGAGGGAGTTGTGAT
Source organism: Macrotis lagotis (assembly GCF_037893015.1). Taxonomy (NCBI): domain Eukaryota; kingdom Metazoa; phylum Chordata; class Mammalia; order Peramelemorphia; family Peramelidae; genus Macrotis; species Macrotis lagotis. Next base: position 219,075,265 of record NC_133662.1, read on the forward strand.
CAGCAATGGCAATGGTGGAAAAATATGGAAGTCAATTTTGTTATGGCCTTATCATAAAGAATGTGATCCACCCGTGACAGAGCTGGTGGTGTTGAAACACAGACTGAAGCACAATTTTATTATTATTATTTGGAGGGGGAGGTTGTAGGGCAAATGGGGCTGGGTGGCCTTCCTGGGGCTGCACAGCTGGGTGACTGTTGGCTGTCTGAGGCTACATTTGGACCTGGGTGCTCCTGGCTAAGGGACAATGCTCTGTCCATCACTCAGCTGCCCCTACTACTACTACTACTACTACTATTATTATTATTATTATTATTATTACTATTTTATTTTGGGTTTCTCTCTCTCTCTCTCTCTCTCTCTCTCTCTCTCTCTCTTGCTTTTTACAGGGCAATAGGGTTGAGTTAGCTTCCACGGGGTCACACATTTGAGTGATTGTTGCATGTCTAGGGCCGGATTTGGCCCTGGGTGCTCCTGGCTCCAGGGCCAGTGCTCAGTCCACTGTGCCACCTGGCCATACCTACAATTATTATTATTGTTATTATTATTATTATTATTATTGTTATTATTATTATTATTGTTATTGTTGTTATTATTATTATTTTTTTTTAATTTTTTCCCTCCCCTTTACTTCATCACCCATGCAGAGCTATACTTTTTTGGGGGAGGGGTTTTATGTTTACTCTTGAAGAAGAATATTTTAGTAATGTATAAAACAATTATTTGTACAAAAAAATAACTTAATTAACTAATTAATTAATAAAAAGAAGGGAGGGCAGACTGAGAGAAGAAAATTCAGAAGCAAACCAGAGGAAAGAGAAGATGGAGGGAACTACAAAGTTAGTAATCTTAACTGTGAATGTGAATGGCATGAACTCTCCCATAAAACAGAAACAGAACAGTGTGGATTAAAAACCAGAATTCTACAATATAATGTTTGAAAGAAACACATTTAAAAGAGAGTAAAGGTAAAAGGCTGGTTATGGTTCAGCTACAGTAAAAAAAAGAAATGGTAGCAATCCTGATCTCAGACAAGGTAAAAACAAAACAAGGTCGAATTAAAAGGGGTAAGAAAGGAAATTATATTTTCCTGAAAGCTATCGTAGGCAATGAAGTAATAGCAACATTAAATATGTATGCACCTAATATGGCATCCAAATTCTTATAGAAGCTAAATGAAGACATAAACAGCAAAAACAGCAATAATATATTTTGGGTGGGACCTCAAACTCCTTAACTAAGAATTAGATAAATGTAACCACAAAATTCACAAGAAGAATTTAAGAAGATGCATATGACAGATTTCTAGAGAAAACTGAATGTGAAAAGAAAGGAATATAACTTCTATGCAGTACAATTCAATGCACCTGCACAAAACCTGACTACTCAAATGAAGAGAGGTAAAAATATTCAATGCTTTCTTTTCAGATCATGATGCAATCAAAAATTATATATAATAAAGGGTCATGAAAAGATAAACTGAATGAAGGGATCAAATAACAAATAATAGAAATAGTCAATAATTTCATTCTAGATTATATGATGAAATATAATACCAAAACTTGTGGGATGCAGCCAAAGCAGTTATTAGGTTAATTTTGTTATCTCTAAATGTTTACTTGGATAGAGAAAAAGATCAATGAATTGGCATGAAACTAAAAAAAAATCATCAAAAGTACAAATTAAAATTCCCAATTAAAAACCAAATTAGAAATTATGAAAATCGAAGGAGAAATTGATAAAACTGAAAAAAAAACTATGCAACTAAAAAATAAGAGTTGGTTTCAAGAAAAAATAAAACTTTTGGTTAACTTATCTAAAAAATAGAAAAAAACCAAATTATCAGAATCAAAAATGAAAAGGGTGAACTCATCAACAATGAGGAAGTTACAATAATTCAGTCAATAAATCTGACAATATAAGAAAAATGGATGAATATCTACAAAATTCTAAATTGCCCAAATTAACAGAGTAAAGAAATGCTTAAATAGCCCCATTTCAGATAAAGTAACTTAAAACTTTTTCAACAAATGCCCTCAGAAAAATCTCCAGGACCAGATGTATTGACAAATCCTATCAAAAATTTAAAGAAAAATTAGTTTCAATTCTATATAAAGTACTTGAAAAAGTAGAAGAAGAAGCACCATCAAATTCCTTCTGACACCAATATGGTGCTGGTACCTAAACCAAGAAAAGTCAAAACAGAAAAAGAAAATTATAGCCAAATTTCCCTAATGAATGTTGACGTAAAGAAAATATTAGCTTTGTTTTCTCCCTCCAAGATTGCACTGTAATATTACAAGAAAAAAATTGCCTGTTCATATCCTTTGACCATTTATAAATTGGAGAATGACTAGTATTCTTATAAATTTAACTCAGTTCCCTATATATTTTGAAATGAGACCTATTTTGGAAACATTAGCCGTAAAAATTGTTTCCCAGCTTTCTGTGTTCCTTCTAACAATCTTGGCTGCATTGGTTTTGGTTTTGAAAGAAATTTTAATTTAATGTAATCAAAATTATGCATTTTATAATATCCTCTATTTCTTGTTTGGTTCATAAACTCCCTCTCCAGAGGTCTGACAGATAAATTATAACTTTTGTTTTAATTACAGTATGGTATCAACTTTTGGTTGACTGTTTGTTTTTCAAATTACAATTTTTCAAATTACAACTGGCTGATCAGAAGAATGAGCCTGGAGTGCTCTACCACTGATTGGGTACAAATAGTCCATGTGAACACCTGGGGAGGTTAGTCAAGGATGGAAATAGGAAGAGGGAAAAGAATGCGGAACATAAAATAATACCTAAAAATAAATAAAAAATAAAAGGAATCCACCAGACTCTTCCTGAAACAAAACTCAAAATGCAAATTACCAGGAACATCATAGCTTAAATCTACAGCTTCTAGATCAATGAAAAATATTGCAAACAGCCAGAAGAAAAGAATTCAAATACCAATGAACCAGTCAAGATCCCAATAATTTAGCAGACTCTACTATAAAAGAGAACTTAAAATATGATGCTTTAGAGGGCAAAAGATATGGGTTTATATCCAAAAATAACTTACCCAGGGGGAAAAAATGAGTTTAATACTAGAGGGAGGAAAAATATACCTTAAACGATAGAAGATTTGCAGGCATTCTCATGGAAAAAACTAGATAAAGTTGAGGAACTTTGAAGGCCAAATAGAATAAAGAGAAACATAAAAAAAGTAAATAAGAGTGAGTAATACTAAGCAAGGATAAATTGTTTACATTTAAATTTAGAGAGATGATACATGTATTCCTGGAGTCTTATCATTATTAGAGATCAAAGAGGGAGTCTAATTAGACAAAGCCTGGTATTTAGTTATGTCCTGATGATCTTAAGGAAAACAATGAAAAAGGGAAAAAGAACACACTAGGGGAAGAAGGGAAAGGAAAATTAAGAGAAAATTATCTCATCTAATTAGGGAATACAAGTGGTTTTTATACAAACATGGAAGGAGGAGGGGAAACAGGTGACACTTCAATTGAACAAGTTAAAGGAAGAACTTATATATACATGTGACTGCTGCCATGCGCATACACATGCACACACATCACACCAAGCTATATTTTCATTTATTAGGGAAATCAGAAAGATAACAAGAAAAATTAAGTAGAAGGTATGTGAGAAGGCAGATTTTTATTGAGAAAACACAACACAAGCACGCACGCACACACATACGTCATTCACTTGCCCCATGTCCAAGAGAACTTATGCTGGGTCAGCCCTCTAGTAGGGCAAACTGAAGCTGCTATACCTCTGACTGAACACCTCTACTCAAGCACATCCACTAGGTGTATCAGATAAGAATCTTGACTTTTCATAATGAAGAGTAGGAGGAAAATGAAGACATCAAGCTGAAAATAATTGACTGCAAAAGGGAAAAGTAGCTGAAAAAAAGTTGGGATAGATCTCATATTTGGTTCTCAGGGCAAGAACACAGGCCAGTTATCCTACTCAAGGAAGCTAATTTCTGACTCAGGAGTTCTTGTATCAAAAGCTAAAATGGAGGGGACAAGCTGTGAAATCCATACAATGGAGCTGGCATATACACAAATAACATTAAGAGAAAAAACACAAATAAAGCAAAAGAGGATTTTTTTTAGGTTTTTGCAAGGCAAATGGGGTTAAGTGGCTTGCTCAAGGCCACACAGCTATTATTAAGTGTCTGAGGCCACATTTGAACTCAGGTACTCCTGACTCCAGGGCCAGTGCTCTATCCACAGCGCCACCTAGTCACCCCCTAAAAGAGGATTTTTTAAAAAAAGGGAAATAAGCAAATCTGCAAAGAGAAATCAAAATATAGCATATACTTTAATGAAAATGAATTAATATGTGATCAAGGACAGAATCCTACAGATTCCCAAAAAGGAACAAGAGATATCAGAAAGGTTAAACACAGAAAATAAAATTCACAAGAGATCCAGAATAAATTTAGGTTAGAAATTAAGAACTCTAAAGAAGAAAGTCAAAGGTTATTAATGCAGAACTGAAAAACAATTAGAAACTAGAAAAGAATGGAATGTGTAATGGAGAATCTTTATCAATAGATTTAGAAGACAAAAAGAATAAAAAGGGCAAAAATGTAAAAGAAACACACTAATATTTAAGTGTCTACTTTGTAGCAGGCATGGTGTTAAACATTATGATAAAAAGGCAAAAACAGTCCCAGTTTTCAGGGAGCTAATGGGAGATACAATATATTAATCAACTACTTACAAAGGAGGATAAATAGCAAATAATTGTCCAAGAAAAGTACTAGAACTGCAATATGAGGAAAGACTTCTTGTAGATGGGAGGGTTTTTTGGCTAAAACTTGAAGGAAGCTAGGAGGCAGAGATAAGGAGCATTCTAGACACAGGAGCTAAGTCCATGAAAATGTCTAAAGTCAGGAGATAGAAGACCTTGTTTAAGGAATACCCACAAGTTCAGTGTTCAAGGATTATGTCCCAGGGATCGAAAAAGGAAGAATCCTGGAAAGGGATGGGGCTAAGAGAAAAAATGCTGACAGTTCATGAATTTTACATTTAAAGCTACTGAAGTTTGTTGAATTGAGGGATGAGGATAAATTCAGACCTATGCTTTAGGAAGATGTATTTTGTCAACAGAGTAGGATTAACTGGAATGGGAAGAGTCTTGAGGCAGGGAGATTAACTGGAAGGCTCCTGAAATAAAAAAGGTATGAGGTGATACAGGTCTGCATAACTCAAGAGGATAAAAAGAGAAAGCTGGTATACTAAAATAAACCAATGTCAACACTAAAAATGAACCAGTAACAAAATAAAATTATATGCATATCTTAAGCTTTGTGCTGTGAAATATATAAAAAGAGAGATAATATATAGAGATAATATATAGATAGACAATAATAGCTCTTTCAACATGCCCAGGAGTTCACAAAAAAGACAGAACTTGGAAGAGACAGATCATCAAGATACTCCTGAACTAGGTAAACAGAACTAAAGTCAACAGCTGAATATTTAGCAATTATGCCCCAGAAGTCCAGAAAACCACATGTACCTGAGTAAACACTAGAAGACTAGAGAACTTTGACTGGGGATTAATTAGTGGGTCTAGAAAACAGCAGCACTCCAACCAGAAAACTACAACAGCCTAACCAAAAATGTACCAGGAAGGTTGGAAAGCTTTGGAACAGGGATGCTGAAACCTGCTAGAAGTCTCAGTTTAAATACAAAGGTAGAAGGAAGTAGCAGGAGGTGAAAATTGCAACAGGGTGAAATAGGGTTTGATGGCCCAAGTCTATAAAACAAAAGAAGGCAATGTCTGAGGAGAGATATGAATAAACAGAAAGTATATTCTAGAAATGATCCAGAAGAGATTAGTTTCATGAAAGACAAATAGAGGGGGAGTTGGGGGGGGGGGGTAGATTATTAGAATTCCAAGAGAGGCTGGAAGAAATAAAACAGATTAAAAAATAGTATTATAGGTGAAATAAGAAGCCTCTAGAGAATGAGAAGAAATAGATTAAATTAGCTTAAAATTTTTTCACATGGTAGACTTCCTAAAAATTAGAACAGAATAAATAAAATCCAGATATTTTATAAGACATGACATACTAAAAACAAAATCAAAAGACAAAAAATATCAAGGAAAATGCTATTGATTATCAACTAAACTGACTTTAAGAATCATTAAGCTGCATATGAAAACCATGACCAAAAAAACCTAAAACAAACCTGAATGCTCTATTTTAAGAAATCATAAATGCAAATTTTCCAGATCAATTAGAATCAGAAAATTTACCAGTGACATAAAAAAACTTAGAGCTTAGTAAAACTAAAAATACAAACATAAAAATCAAAGGAAACCCAAAAATGTAAATACATTTGACCTTTTAGAAAGAGCTAAAGGAATATTAATTACTAACATTTTAATGTAGGTGAGGACACAAATGACCCTTCAGAATATTAATACCAAAGTGTCAATGGGAAGTTAAATTAAGACAAATATAGGGCCAAGTGCAGCTTTTTTCCGTTTGCTGATTTTATTAAGAAAAAAAGGAAGGGGGGGGGGATTATACTGGGAAGAAACAAAAGAAGGAAAAAGTTAACAAATACTGTGCATAAAAAAAAAGATATGCAATCAAAGAGGAAGAGGACAAGGGGCCAGATTAAACCTCTCAGCAATTCAGGTGCCAGAACTGATGCTCTACTTAGTACTGACACCTGATGAGCATATCTTATTAAGCTTAGAATTTACACTCATATTATCAAGCATCTCTGGAGGCAGAGATTACAGGTGTGTGCCACTATGGTCGGCAATGATAATAGTATTTGTAATAGAGAAACCTTAACAATAAAACCAGGGGCAAAACAATGTTAGGGCAGTGAGGTGGATAGAGTGCCAGGTCTAGAGTCAGAAGATTCATTTACCTGAGTTCAAATCTGAGCTCAGACACTTACAGAAGTATGACCCTGGGCCAAGTCACTTAACCCTACCCTATTGCCTCAGTTTCCTCATCTGTCATGAGTTGGAGAAGGAAATGGCAAACTACTCCAGTATCTTTGCCAAGAAAACCAAAATGGCGGTCACAAAGAGTCAGACATAACTTAACTAAAACAACAAAACTAATGTAGGCAACTTCACCAATATTATTTACTGGCTATAACAAAACACTAAACTGAGGGAGGGAATAGGAATAAGCAAAGAGAAAGGAAAAATTAACCTTTTTCACAGATAACATAATGGTCTACTAGATTCAATTAAAAATTAATTGAAACAATAATGTCTATAAAGTACCTGAAGATAAAATAAATCATCAGCATTCCATGAGATATTATGCAAAAATTCACCAAGAGATATAAAAATTTCATTCAAAATATTTAAAATGTCTGGGAATCAAGTACTATATCAATTTAACTATAAAATATTCTTTATAAAGTAAAACCTAAATAATTGAAAAGATAGCAAAACTGGTCATGATTCAATGTCAATATATAAAAAATTACAGTGCTATCTAAATAAATTTACTTGTTCAATGCCATAACAAGTTATTTTACAGTACTGACAAAAAAAATAAAAAGATCAAGAATCTCAAGGGAAATAATAACAACAACTAACATTTAGATAGCTCTTACTACATATCAGCCATTGGCAAAATTGATAATGGGAAAAATGGGAAGAAAGGTTTAAAATAACTAGATCTGAAATTATTTTATAGAAAAGTAAGCATTTAAAATATTCTGTTCTGGTTAAAAAGTAGAAAAAACAATCACTGGAGCAGATGTTCATAAGACCCAGAAAAAAAAAAAAGGCAGCACCAATCCATCAAGAAACATTTATTGAGCACAGGTAAATATGGAATGCTTCACTAAGGGTTGCGGACATAAAGCATGTCAAACACATGTAACCTAGACAAAAGTTTTTGACCAACCAATCAACACCCATTATCTATGCACCAAGTACCCTGCCCCAAGGAGCATACAATCTGAGGAAATAATTTATAGCTCAATATAAACAAAGCAACTCTACACAAGATAATAGAAGACACTAGAATGAAGGATGGACAAGGAAGGCTTCTTATAACAAAGGTAATCTCAGTGAGGATTAAAAGGAAACCAGAATGCAATAGTCAAGGCAGAGTAAACAAAGGTTCCTGGCACAAGGAAGAGTAAGAGAAAAATATGGGAAAGAAGAAACCAAGTGTCTTCTTTGTGGAACAACCAGGACACTGGTGTCAATGGATTGAAGAGTCATGTTAGTCAGGAAGGTGTTAGGGGTAGGTTTATAAAGGGCTTTGAATGTCACAAACAGAAAATGGGGTATTTGATCTAGGAGACAAGAGAAAACTATTAAAACTGAATGATTAGGGGCCTTAGGAAAATCACTTTGGTGACAGAATAGAGGATAGACTGGAGTCAAAGATATGACTTGAGGCCACTTAAGAGATATGAGGTGATCCAGGCCTGAATGATAAAGATGGTAGGTATTTTAAAGAGATATTCCAAGAGTGAAATCAATAGGACTTGGCAACAGATTAGATATGGTTGGTCAGAAATAGTGAGAAATTCAGAATGAATTCTAAGTTGCAAACCTGAGGAACAGGAGAATGGTGCTGCCCTTTACATTAATAAAGAGATGGTAGGAAGGGGGTTTGAGGGGAAAGATGAGTTCAAGCTGTCTACTGGACACCCAGTTCACTTTTTTTTTTTTAGATTTTTCAAGGCAATGGGGATAAGTGGCTTGCCCAAGGCCACACAACTAGGTAATTATTAAGTGTCTGAGGTCAAATTTGAACCCAGGTACTCCTGACTACAAGGCCAGTGCTCTATCCACTGTGCCACCTAGCCGCCCCACCCAGTTCACTTTAAAATGCTTCAACTGAACTAAAATGCAATTGGAGACATAAGATTGGAGCTTACTTAGCAAAGAGTTTGGGGGAGATAATGGAGATTTAAGAATCTTCAGTATAAAGATGAAATCACCAAGATAAATAGCATAGAGGGAGAAGGAAAGAGGGTCCAGAACAGAACGTGAGGGGCAGTCACAATCAGAGGTCATGAACTGGAAGAGGATGCAGCCAAGGAAACAGAAGTGTTCAGATAGATAGGATGAAAAACAGGCAAGAGTAATATCCTAAAAAAATGGAGAGAAGAGAATAACCAAAAAGTGTCAAAGGCTGCAGAGTGGTCTGGGAGAGTGAGGAATTAAGAAAAAGGTCATTGGATTTGGCAAGTTCAGAGATCAGAAGTGTAACTTTGGAGAAAGCAACTTGTGAAATAAGGTCACATGCTGATTGTAAGGGATTAAAAACAAAATGGAAGAAGAGGGTAGACTACTGTTTTGAGGAGTGTAGTTACAAAGGGCAGAACAGATACAGGACAATAATGGAGATGGAAGGATAAAGTGAAAGTTTTGTCAATTTGGGAAACCATGGACATATTTATAGGCAATAGGGAATGAGAAGCAGAGAGGAAAAGATTAAAAATAAGTGAGAAGGGATGATAGAGTGGGCAACCTGTTTGAGGAAGATGGGGTGCATGGGATCACTTAAACAAGTAAAGGGGTTAGCCTTGGTAAGAATTAGAGCCACTTCATCATGTGAGACAGAGGCGAAGGAGAGAGGAGCAGAAGGCACCTGGAGTAATAAAAGGTTAGGTAGAAGGGAGAAGAGGGATTTCAGGACCAGTGATCTTAATTTCTTTTTGAAATATGAGGCAAGAGTCCCAACTGAGAGACTTGGGGGACAGGTATTCAGGGAAAGTTTGAGGAGAGATAAAAAGGTTTGGAAGAGTCATTGTGCAGAATAAAATTATGAGTTAATGAGGGAGGTACAATAGGACTACCTAGCAATATTAAGGGTCTAGTTGACATTGTGTAACATAAATTTGTAGTGGATCCAATCAGAACAGTTAATAAAAAAGATACAGAATTAAAGGAGATTAGGTTAAGACTAAACATGACAAGTATCAAATAGATATAAGACCTATGTAACAAAACATCACACCATAAATAAATTAGAAACAAAGAATAGAGCATGAGCTTCATTAAGAGATGATAAAATAAACATATGATAAAATGAATAATTACATAAAATGGCAAAAACAAAATCAATGCCATAAGAATTTTAAAGAAAAGAGCTAATAAATCTGTCTCAAATTTAATTGATAAAGGTTTAAAATCAAATTTAAAATTTGATAAAAGGTTTAAACATCCCCTAAAAAATAGGAGATTGCTATAAATACACGAGGAGAAATAGAAAAATCATAAGTGGTATATAATCTAATATTCTTTAATTTGGAATTAATATTTCTAATTTAAAATTGGTCTATAAATCCCTGAGGTCTACAAATCTGGAATGTAGGTATGGTTTCTGACCTTTCTAGTCAAGAATTGTATCCTTATCAATAGAAACCTAAAAGACTGGTGAACACTGCCTCTCCATCTCATCAACCCATTTCCTCTTATTGAAATGTATACTTATAAATTGAGTTTTTACAGCAATGGAAAGACAATGAGCTAAAAATGCTGATTTTAGTGGGACTTGATCTGTGTTCCCAGAATAGGATACAAGGGCCTTCCATCTATTTCTTATCTGTTTTGTACAATGGAACAGACTTTGCAAAACAAACTACAGAAGTTATTTGTTAAGATCTGTGACATCTCTATAAAAGATATGAAACCTGATTGGATGGCCACTAAATTTTTATGATTCTTTGCAAATAAGAGAAATGAGTAGTAAGTAAATGAGTAGTAAGTAAAGAAGTAAACAAGGAAGATTGATCCAGATGACAAAAAAGGAAAATGACAAAGGCTTTCAGGAGAAACAAGAACCAACAAACTGCTACACAATTGGTGGAATTTTAAAGTGGTCAAAATATTTTGGAAAATAATTTGGAAAAGTGATTAAAAAAATCATTAAATTGTATAATCTTTGATTCAGTTAATTAATACCTCCATTAGGTTTACATGACAGATGACATAAGAACATATAAATACAGGCGTGCATGTGCATACATATACATGTATACATGCAAATTTAAAGAGAAAGAATTCTTGTATTTTAAAAAATATTAATAGTAACATTTTTGTTATAGCAAATTATTGGGGGGGGGACACAGGTACCTATCAGTACAATGAAGATAGAAATAAGATCAAATTTCACATCTTACATGAGTGCTTTTGTAGTAACAAAATAATAAGTTAAGACCCATCAATTGAGTAATAGCTCAACAAATTGAGGAACATGAATATAAGGAAATAATACCATGCTGATGTACTAGAAATTGATACAAAGTAAAGAAAAAGGAGAAAAAATGAACACACACACACACACATACACAAAATGATTACAATAATGTAACTATAATTAACAAAAGAACAATGGAACATGAATGATGTAATATTATAATGCCAGATTGTTTTAATGTTCTGCTAAATTATATTTTTTCCCTCTTGTAATTCTTTGTAATCCTATCTGGGAAGATGTGGGGATAGGAATATACTGGTAAATCCAAGAGACATAAAAACAAAAGGTAATAAAAATTATTTTTAAAGAAAAAGTAATTAGTAACTTTGGGCAGAGCAGCTTTAAATGAAGGATAAATCTGGAAGTCAAGTGGCAAGGGATTAAAAAAATGAGACAATTGAAGATGGCGACAAGAACTGATTGTGTCTTAGGCGCTCTCTCATAAAACTTACAAACTAAGGACTCTAAACTTTCAAGAGACAGAACCCACAGAGGGACCCAATGAGGCAGTTCTCCTACTCAAGGTAACCTGGAAAAGAGCAGAAAGGCTCTGCTTCCCCGGGGTTGGAGGGGTGGCCCACCAGAGTGGGCCTCCAGGAGGCACCCCCAGGGCGCTGGGAGCCACAGCTCACAGCAGCAGAGGAGCAGAGGTCCCCCTGCTGTTCCCCCAGGTTTTGCCCTGTGCTCCTCTAAATCATTACTGATTAGAGAAATGCAAATTAAAGTATCTCTGAGGTACTACCTCACACCTCTCAGACTGGCCAATATGACTAGAAAGGACAATGATCAATGTTGGAAGGGATGTGGGAAATCTGGGACACTAATACATTGCTGGTGGAGCTGTAAACTCATCCAACCTTCTGGAGAGTAATATGAAATTATACCCACAAGGCAATAAAACTGCACATATCTTTTGATCCAGCAATATCATTACTGGGTCTATACCCTGAAGAGATGATGAAAAAGGGTAAAAACATCACTTGTACAAAAATATTCATAGCAGCTCTGTTTGTGGTGGCATAGAATTGGAAATTGGGTGAATGTACATCAATTGGGGAATGGCTGAACAAATTGTGGTATATGTACATTATGGAACACTACTCTTGTATTAGAAATCAGGAGGAATGGGAATTCAGAGAAACCTGGAAGGATTTGCATGAACTTATGCTGAGCAAGATGAGCAGAACCAGAAGAACATTGTACCCCCTAACAGCAACATGGGGGTGAGGATCAATCTTACTGAACTTGCTCATTCCATCAGTGCACAATCAGGGACAATTTTGAGGTATCTGCGATGAATACCATCTGTATCCAGAGAAAGAACTGTGGAGTTTGAACAAAGACTAAAGAACTTTAATTAAAAAAAAACACACTATTACCTTAATATGTAATTTTGCTATCTCTTATACTTCCCCCCCCCCCCCTTAAGGATATGATAGCTCTCTCAACATATTCAATTTAGATCAATATATACCATGGAAACAACATAAAGACTATAACAGATTGCCTTTTGTAGGGGGTGGGGGGAGGGAAGCGAGATTAGGGGGAAAAATCATAAAATTCAAAAATAAATTAAGTAATTAATAATTTTTTAAAAAATTAAAAAGAAAAATAAATTATCTACTTGTCAGTCAAAAAAATAAAAGTAGTGAAAAGATTTGCTCACTCCATCAGTGCAATAATAAGGGACAATTTTGGGGGGGGGGGGTCTCTGATAGAGAATATCATCAGTATCCAGCCAAATCTGTGGTGTTTGAGCAAAGATTCAAAGATTATTATGCTCAATTTTTAAAAAAAAGATGTCTTAAGCATTACATAATTTTGCTATCCCTAAATATTTTCTTTCTTCCTTATGGATATATTTGTTCTTTAAACAAATTCAATTGATCTATGCATATCATAGAAACAATGTAAAGACTATCAGATTGCCATCTATTGGGGGGGAGGGGGTTGCAAAGCTCAAAATCATGCCAAAAAATTTATTGGTAGAAACTACTATTGTATATAATTGGAAAACAAATAAAATATTTATATTTAAAAAAAGTGAGAGGAGTAGCAATTAAGGCAATGGATGTAGAGAGCTATTGTCTATGAAAGGAAAGAGATAATTTGCTCAGCAGAAAGGTCAAGTGAGACTATGCTAAAGAAGAAAGATGTGATGCCAAGAAGCAGAGACTAAGGGAAAAAGAAATTAAAGATTACAGAAATGTTGGGGAGTGGGGGAAAAGAACAATTCTTTGGAAAAGGAAGAAGCCATTGAAAACAAGGGTTAATGTAGTTTAGTTGACCTTAAAGAGCATATTATCTAATTTTCAAAGGGTAAAGTTAGAGGTAAGGATTTCACTCATTTTCAAGACTGATAATCTTAACCCTCAAAGACTATTTTGAAATGTTAAGTAGGGGGAAAATTCACCTAAAGGTTGAGTGGATTTTCTCTGTAAAGCTGAGCAGAAAACAACTTAAACCATTAATTGGCCCTGAGCTCTTTTCAAGTTGCTAACATGCTTACTTTTTAGATTTCACCTGTCTCCTGACTTTCAAATATCTGACTGTTTTTTTTTTCAACAAAAATGCTTGGAAGTCATCATTTGTACTGAAACTCCATTTCCTTGCCCCTGTAGGATTTGACTGCTTTGCAGAATAGGCTATTTTTCTCCCCCTTTTAGATCTATTTCTTTAGCATTTTGACATTCCACATTCCAAGCTTTATTTTGTTTTCATCAATAGGCAGTATTGACTTTTGCTAACAACCAATCTCTTTTATACTATGGCTTCCTTTTTCTAGATCTGTGAGTTCTTAAGTTTGACCATCATGGCTATTTTAAATTTGGAGTTTCCTTTAGTTGGATACTTATGAATGCGTAGATCTGATTTTAATATCTGAGGGGGTTTTTTTTGCATTAATGTGGTTTTTCCAGTGAGTCCATGAATCTAAAATTCTCTCTTGTCAATCTGCTTTCAGGTTGGCTGCTTCTGATAGCATGATTTGCTTAAAATGATCTTCTAATTTTAAGTTTTTTTGTTTTAACCTTTTTTAATATGTTATTGAAATAATGATTTCTGTATGTTCCGTTCTATTTTGTCAAGGTTTTCACTGTCCCAGATGCTATTTTATTTAAATTACAAGTCTTATTTAAATTTCTTTTTAAAATTTTACTTAAATTATTTAATTATTTAAATTACTTTCTCCTGAAACTCTTCATTCATTTCTCCCATCTTTTCTTGGAGTCAATATGGCTATTGCATTATTTATTCCAAGATCCTTTTTTAAATTAAATATTCTATTTTTTCCAAATATATGCAAAAACAATTTTAAACATTATCTTGAATTTTGACTTCCAAATTCTCTACTTCCATCCATCCCTCCTTCATTGAGAAGACAAGCAATCTGGTATAGATTTGTCATGCAAAATACATTTCCATATTATTCAAGTTATGAAAGAAAACTCAGACAAAACAAACCAAGAAATTAAGAAAGCTTTAAAAAAGTTTACTTCAATCTACATTCAAATTCCAATCAGTTCTCTCTACAGAAATGGATAACATTTCTCATCATAAATACTTTGTAACTATCTTGGATCATAATATTGTTGGGAAATAGCTACATCATAATAATGTATTGTTAATGGAGTTGAGAACTGATCCAACCACCCTGGAGAGCAATTTGGAACTTTGCCCAAAGGGAAATAAAACTGTGCAGACAATATGTGCACAGATCCCTGACTCTTATTTCTTATCCAGCATTACTAGATTGTTTTGTTTACCACTTTGTAACAGAGTTGAATCAGGTACAGCTAAGCCACCTCCCTTCACTGTTTATGGACTTTGTTAATAAAATATAGAAATGCTGACGAATTATATGGTTTACTTTATGTCCTGCAACTTTGTCAAACTAGGTTAATCAATTCTTAAGGATTCTCTAAGTAGATCACCATATCATCCACAAACAGTTTTGTTTCATCACACTGCTTATTATAATTCATTCAATTTGTTTTCTTTATCTTATTGCAATAGCTAGCATTTCTGGCAAAAGATTGAGTAACAGTGGTGAGAACAAGCTTCCCTGCTTCATTCCTCATCTTACTCTTAAAACTTGTTGCTTATCCCCATAACATCATTGACAGATAGTACTCATCATTTTAAGGAAAATTCCATTTTCCCCTATGTTTTCTAGTGTTTTTAAAGAGTGCTGCATTTTAGCAAAAGTTTTTCTCCATCTATTCAGATAATATTATGATTTCTAATGGTTTTGTTATTAATTTGGGCAATTACAAAGTGGAAAGCATTTTGGCAGAAACTAGATATTGGCAAATATCTCCTAGTCTATAGCAAGATAGGTTCCAGTTATTTTTCCTAATATTGAATAAGTCTTGGTATTACTGGTACAAACTCCGCCTTGCTGCTGTGTGTGATCATTTGTGATATATTGCTGTAATCTCCTTGCTGATATTTTACTTAAAATTTGATCTAAAAATATTCATTAGGGAAATTACTCTATAGTTTTTCTTGATTTTTGTTCTTATTGGTTTAAGGCATTACCATCAGTTTTAACATAAAAGAAACTTGGTAGGACTTTTTATTTTCCTTATACAGAATTGGAATTTAATTCTTATTTAATTCTATGGTAGAATTCACTTGGAAATCCATTTGATCCTTGGGATTTTTTCTAAGGGAGCTCAATGGTGGCTTTTTAAATCTTTTTCTAATCTAATTATTTTATTATTTTATTTCTTCTTCAAATTACCCAATGGTTCATCTGTTTTATTGATATTTTTTCTTAAACCAGCTCCCAGTTTTATTTATTTTCAGTTCAATGGTTTTCTTACTCTCCTTTGATTTTCAGAATTTCCACTTTGGTGTTAAATTGGAGATTTGGGGCTTGTTCTTATTCTAGTTTTTTAATTGTGTATCTAATTCAATGATTTGCTCTTTCATTACTTTATTGACTTTAGAGATATAAATTTCCCCTAAAGATGGCTTTGGTTGCATTCCATTATCCTAAATTTCTATTCCTAATTACTGTAGAATTATTTGCTTATGAAATTTTGGATATCTTAACCTGAGGTATTTCCTCATAGTATTACAAATTTTCTTTTCACCCCTGACTATACTATCAACTATAGATCAATAAAAGGTCTCCTTGCAGTTTCTTTTTAACATTTTTTAAACTATACAATTGTATAAGTTACTGTCATCATGTTCTATGGGAACCACAGAAGCAAAAAAAAGTCCAGAGTTAAGCAGCAGAATTCTGTACTGGAACCAGACTATTTATTTCACTTCCATACTCCTGGTTGGAACAGCCACACCCAGACCCTATCTATTGTCACCCCTTCCTCAATCCCAAACTAGAAATTAAATATGGCCCTAATAACCTACCAACATTAGTGGATGGAATGATTCTACTGTGGTTTTGTACTAAAACAGTATACCAGAGTAACTCTTTTTTTGTCATATTTCTAAAGGGCTTGGAGGTATTAGGGATTAAAGTTTCCTAAATACTGACCTTTAGAAAAAAGTCCTGTTCTCTTCATCATGCTCCCACTTTCAGCTGGAGTGAGTTTAAAGAGAATCCCTTTAACTGGTTTGGATTCTTAGATTTTAACCAACAAAAATGAAATTTTGTCATATATTTGAGATTTCCTCACTGGTAAAACTGGGAAAGAACTTGAACTCATTATGTACTGTTTTTTAATTCAGTTTTTCTCCCCCAATAATATTGATTTTCTTTCTCTCCCTCAAATCTTCAACCCCATTGAGAAAAAGAAAACAGAAAAACAAGACCTTTGAAACAAACATTCAGAGTTAAGCAACACAAATTCTCACACTGGCCAAGACCAAAAACTAGGCTCATTCTATTAATTAAATCATCTCTGTCAGGAGGCAATTAGCATTTCTCAAAATTACTCCTCTGAAATCATCATTGATCAATACATGGTTCAGACATGTGTAGCTGTTCCTTTAAACAATTTATAACTATAATATATAATAATTACATAAATAATTTGTTATAATTGTTATAATATAAAATATTCTCTTGGTTCTACTCTTTTGAAAATTCAAATATTAAATAAATATTTCTAAATATTTTCTTAAAGACTTCTTTTTTCTTAATTAAAATTTTATTTTATTTTTCAAATTATAAGCTATGGCAGTTTTTCAATATTTATTCATTTGCAACTTTATGAATTACACATTTTTCTACTCTCCCTTCCCCTTCCCAATGGCGGCAAACATCTTGGTAAAAGTTGAAGTAGGTGCGGCTAGGTGGCGCAGTGAATAGAGCACCAGTCCTGGAGTGAGGAGTACCTGAGTTCAAATCCAGCCTCAGACACTTAATAATTACCTAGTTGTGTGGCCTTGGGCAAGCCACTTAACCCACTGCCTTGCAAATAAATAAATAAATAAGCCTTAAAAAAAAGTTGAATGTGTACATTTTTATTTAACATATTTACATCAGTCATTTCATGAAAAAGGAATTAAAACCAAGGGAAAAGAAAGAAAACCATGAGATAAGAAGGAAAACTTTGAGAAATTTTTGAAAAATGAACATAGTGTGCATTCAGATTTTGTGTTTCTTTTTCTAGATATAAATGGTGCTGTCCATAGCAGATCTCTTGGGATTGTCCTTGATCTCTAACTGCTAAGAGGAGCTGCATCTGTTGTAAGTTGAGTATTTCATAAAGTTGCTCTTAACATGTACAATGTTCTCTTGGTTCTGCTCCCTTCACTCAACATTAGTTCATGTAATTTTTTTCTGTGCTTTTCTAAAATTTGACCACTCATGATTTCTTATAGAATAGTACTCCGTAACACTGATATACTATAACTTGCTCAGCCATTCTCCAATTGATGAATATACCCTCAATTTCCAATTTGTACCACTAAAAGAGCTGCTAGAAATATTTAACATGTGAGACTTTTCTCAGTTTTAACTGGATATAGGTCTAGTATTTGTATTCCTGGGTCAAAGTATATGATCAGTTTTATTGTAGCCTTAATTCTAAGAGATTATATGTTCTTACTCATGAAACCAACTTCATCCAAAATAGTCAATCTTTACCCTCTGGTTGAGAATTGATTATTTCTCTCTTGTATTAATAACTAATAACTGAACAGATCGAGGTTTTTCCTTTTATTTACTTCCTCATCCAGAAGTCAACTAGTGGTGGGAAATCTCTTTAAAGATAATGCAAGAAATTCTAAGTTTAGGCTAATGGATGGATCAAGAAAAGTCTGGGAAAATGTGCATTCTTCCTTTTGTCAGACAAATGATAAGGAAATTGATGTCTTTTTGAACAAGACATGGATATCTCAAGAGTCTCATTAGAAATAGCCCAGGCCCTCATTGAAACATTCATTCTCTCATTAAATGTTAACCACTCAGAGTTGATTATCACCCCTCAGGAATACCCAGTCTTCCAAGTATATATAAACTGTAAGTCTACCACCATAAAGAGTCTTTAACATTCAAGAGTGTTACTGACCTTTTTTGTTAATCGATAAACATACAAGTCTTATTAATAAAATGATTAAATTATCCAGAAATTATGGCTCTAGAACTTTGCAAACATCAGTGTTCAAAAATGGGGGGGGGGGGGGACAGAAATAAAGTAATTAACCTTACCTGTTCAGATTTTTCATCAGAGCTGCTAGGTGCCTCCGATGTATCTTTCACAAAGTAATTATCAACAAGATCAATCTGTCTGCATTCCTGGCGGCATATTGGACATCGTATTACTCCAACTACAAAAGATAATGAAACGATTGCATTAAATATGCTACAATATGAACATATTTCATTATAACCATGTAGATATAGTTGCTTATTGTGTTAACAGAAACCCAAAGTAGTTCCAATAGATACACTCTTATATCTAAAGTATTAAAGAGGCAAGGCGTTACTAAAATAAAATGGTTGATAATATTATAATTTGTCAAAGAATGTCACTTGATGGAAATTACAGAAAGCTCATTATGAAGAACCATGATGTTTGTTCTTTCCCAAACTGAACTAAAAATACCTAAGTGATTAAGAAATTATTACTGTCTTGCTCTTGCTCTGCCACTCAAAGGTACTATTAAAGACAGAGGAGTAAGTCAGAAATTTCCAAGGCTCTCCAGATTTCTTCCACAAAAAGACAGAAAATCATCATTAAATGTAAGTAAAGCAACAAAAATAACAGGGTAAAGCAGTTTTATCCTAAGACAACTTAAGAAGACCTCATGAAAGACTAAGGGCTGAGGATTGACCTAAGTGAAGTGTAAACACCTCACCAGTGACTCCAGTGAAACTACAAAGAGCAAGGTCTGAGAACAGCTCCTCCAGAAGCAGATGAAGCCTCAAGAAATTTCAACTCAATTTTTACCTCACTCAGAGTATCAGAATTATCATCTCATAAAGTTTCATCTATAAAACAAACGATTGCTGACTGAGGAAGATTGAAGGACTCCTCTCCCTTCTAACCCACCTCACTTCCAATTTCTGGCCACCAGGCCTAGTGGTGCTGACCAAACTTGACCAGACAGCTATGTCACAGGAAGAAAAAACTAACACTAGTTAGTGCTGAACTGCAGAGAATAAGAACATTTCCAGCAGTGTGACTGGGAGAGAAGTGCCTGAGGTTGGGTTTCTGGACAAAATTCAGAAAATAGCAGACAGGAGGTCTTAAGATCTGGGGCAACATTACCCACAACTAAGATCAAAACTTGATTATAATATTAAGCTTCTAAAAATAAAACAAAAGAAGAAGAAAAGTAAGTAAGGGAAAAAAGAAAACAATCTGAAAAAGACAGTGAGGTTAAAAAACCTACTTCTTCCCCAAAGAGTAATAGTAATAAAAGTAGTCACAAGTCCAAAGACAGTTCTTGGGAGAACTTAAAAAAAATTCAAAAAGCAAATAAAGAGAAATGAAAGAAAAATTAGGGAAAAAATAAAAAGCAATTCAAGAAAATTATGAAAATAAAAAATAACTGGAAGAGGTCCAAAAATCTTAAGAAAATAATTCCCTGAAAGATAGAACTGAACAAGAAGAATTGAATATCATAAGACACTCAAAAACAAAAAATAAAGCTAAAAAAAATGGGAAGAGAATCTGAAACATCTTATTAGAAAAACTGATCTAGGGGCGGCTAGGTGGAGCAGTGGATAGAGCACCAGCCCTGGAAGGAGTCCCTGAGTTCAAATCCAGCTTCAGACACTTAATAATTACCTAGTTGTGTGGCCTTGGGCAAGCCACTTAACCCCATTGCCTAGCAAAAACTAAAAATAATAACAAATAAATAAATAAATGACTAAATAAGCAAAGAAAGAAAGAAAGAAAAGAAAAACTGATTTGAAGAATGGGTAGAGGAGAGACATTATAAGAATTGTTATACTACCTGAAAATTATAATTAAAAATATCTGGATACAATACAACAAGAAACTATTAAGGAAAATTGCCCTGAATTTCCAGGACAAGAGAGTAAAGTAGAAAAAGATAAAAATCTAGCATTCACCACCTGAAAAAAGCAATCCCTGGAAGAAAATTTACAGGAATATCATAGCCAAATTTCAAAATCCCATGTAAGGAGAAAATATTGAAAGCAACAAGGAAAAAACCAATTTAAATAATATAAGATAGAATCAGGATTTCACAAGACCCAGCAATTTTTACACTAAAAATCTGTGATCACTGCATCTTGAAGAACAAAAGACCTTGGGTTTTAACCAAGAATTATTTAACCAGCAAGTTATATTCAAGAATATAATCTTGAACTGAAAACAAATGGACATTTGATAAACTGCATTGTGTGACAAAAATTAAATATAAAAGGAAAATATTAAAGATTAAGGTCAAAGTATCTACTTATTATATGTGAAAATGTTATCAGGATTCTTAAAATTATCATCATCAGTAACTTAATTTGAAAAAAATGGCTGAACTGTATAGGACAGGATAATTCTAAATTGGGTAGAAAAAGTTAAAAAGGAGCAATTATCTTGGGGAAAATGGTGCCTGAGTTCAAATGTAGCTTCAGACATTTAATAATTATCTAGCTCTGTGGTCCTGGGCAAGTCACTTAACCCCATTGCCTTAGGGAAAAAAAATAAAAAAATAAAAATGGGGCCTGAAAGGAAGAACTGAAAAAGAGGAAGCAGATTGGGGGTTAGAGGGGCTGATAATATTGTATCCTTTCTGTCATCTAGGTTCAAGAGAAACAAAGTAGGCAGGAAGAAGGGCGGAGAAGTCTGGAGAGGTGAAAGAACTAGAAGACAGAGTAGAGGAAGGGACTTTTATTTAGAAAGGTGAATAGATTAAGATTGAAGAGGGTAGGGGGAGAAAATAAGATAATAGACTGGGTAAAAAGAGAGTTTGAGAATAACAATGAATAAAAATAAGATGGAGGGAAATTCACAAATAGTATTTATAACTTTGAATGTGAATGGGATGAACTCATCCACAAAACAGAAAAGGACAAAAGAATGAATTAAAAAAATCAGAATCCAATAATATGCTGTTTCTCAGAAACATTCAAAAATAACACCTACACACAAGAGTTAAAATCAAGGGCAGGAACAGAATTTATTATGCGTCAGCTGAAGCAAAAAAGGCAGGGAAGGCAATTTTGATCTTGGACAAACTTATGGCTAGAATAAGAATTAATTTTAAAAAATAAAAAGAATAACTACATCTTGACAAAAGGTATCATATATAATTAAACAATGTCAATACTGAATCTATATACCAGAAAATACTATAGCATCTAAAAGTTTAAAGTAATATTTTACACCTTTCACATTGTCATTCTTCCCTTCAATTATTTTAGCCAAATATTGGAGGGGATGTGGAAAAATTGGAGATTAGGGGAAAAATTGACAATAATGAAAAGGATTGTTGCAAAGAAACTAGGGAAGACTTGTTTGAATTAAGACAGATTGAACTAGAACTTGAAACTAGTTCAAGCTAGAACACGTTCCAATACTATAATAACAGTCAAACTCTGAAAGTTGTAGGAACTCTGATAAATGCAATAACCAACTATAATTCCAGAAAACTAATGAAAAAAATTAATAAAAGACTACCTACCTCTTGATAGAGAGGTGATGAATTCAGAATGAAGAATGAGATGGGGGGTGGGGGAAGAGGAGGATTTAAAGATTTGTTTTCTTTAACTACATGCATATATCAGATTTTGTTTTTCTTGGCTTTCTCAATGTGAATAGGGAGAGGGGCATATAAGGAAAAGAAGGTATATGTTCATTTGAAAATAAAAATAATTAAAAAAAGAATTCACTACTAACTGGGCTTGTAATCTCTTCTAATATGGAAACTAAGCTGGCAAATTGCGTGAACTTGGGGATTCTAAGCTGTGGTGAGCAGTGTCAGGGAGATATCAGCATTAAAACTAATAATACTATGATGAGTTGGAGGAGAGAAAGAACAGAACCAAGCTACCTAAGGAGAACTGAACTGAACAAATGATTTTCAATCAGAAATGCATTGGGTTAAAGCACATGAGTGTCTATTGTACTTTTAGTCTGGATGAGATAGGATACCCAGTCCTTTGGACCAAGGATTCAACTGAAAGAAGATTTCAGGGAGATCAAAGATAAAACAGATAATTCCAATACATAGGGGCAGCTAGGTGGTGCAGTGGATAAAGCACTGGGCCCTGGAGTCAGGAGTGCCTGGGTTCAAATGCGGTCTCAGACACTTAATAATTACCTAGCTGTGTGGCCTTGGGTAAGCCACTTAACCCCATTTGCCTTACAAAAACCTAAAAAAAAAAAAAAAAAAATTCCAATACATATAAAAATATTTATAGAAATCCTATTTGTAGTAGCAAAGAACAGAAAAACAGTAGATATTCATCAAATGAAGAATGGATAAATAACCTATGATACATAAATGAAATGCAATTTTCCTGGGCTACAAAAGAAAAAATCAATCTGAAGGATATAGGATGCTATGGAAAGACATGAAATGATAGAAGAATCATGAAGACAATATATAAAATGACTAGAATAATGCAAATTGAAAGAAAAACAACAAAAGAAAGAAAACTAATGCAGTAAAGCTATAATAATAATGAACATGCTTGATCCCAAAGAGATAAGGTATCTCATCCAGTTTCCTTGCATAGATGAGTGATTATGGGTTTGGAAAATAGCATGTCAGGCTTTTTCAATGTTGGCCAATTTTGCTGAAATTTCTTTTTTCTTAAAGCCTTTTTTATAAGGCATATAGGATATACTGGGGTATACAAAATGTTAATAAAAACAAAACAAATAAAAACATTATCAATAACTTTTGATGAGAGGGTACTCCAAGTGACTGATTCCAGAAGTTAGAATTCAAAGGACTGAGAAGCAAAAGGACAGTAGAGGAAATAAGTTTGGATAGCTTTTTTAAAATGTCTATAAAAAGGATAAGATATAAGATGATATTTAAGAGAGCACAGAGCAGTAGAGAAGATGAAGTATGGTGTTTTGCAACAAAATCCTCCTTAGAGTATTCAAAAGTGATGAGAAAGAGTCCCATAGGATAAGAAGGTATAATTGGGCAAGAAATATTCCTCCTAGGAGTAGATAATACAGATCCATATTTTCCAGACTTAATGCAAAAGTTTACCTTATCAAGACTCAAAAAATAAGTTAAATTTAAAATGAAATCATTTATATGAGCCAGGTATAAAATTTGTTTCCTCAGATATAGGTATGCTTTTTATAATCTATGCATAAGGCTTGCTCAGCTTGTGTAACTTTTCCATATGTACTCCAATCAGTTTTCCAAACATTTAACATGCAAAGACTTTCTTCTGATATCACAAAAGAATGAGAAAGTATTTTGGTAGTCCAGCTTCCAAACCTGCTATTACAAAGTCATCAGTTTGCCTTCCCTTTCTATCATATATATCTTATTGATAACATCTTTGACTAACATTTCCCATGTGAGCTGCAAGCACCCTGCAATTATCCACTGACCTACATATAATATTCACTTTTAGTTTCTGGGAGATTATTTTATTCTATGGCTTGCTGCCAATTAGCAACAACAGTAGTATGTGCACCTGGCTCTTCATGATACAAAGCATGGTCCCTATTAGAGAAAGCTATGCCACATCCACAGGTAATTTTTATTTATATTTTATTTATATTAATTTATATTTTATATTTTTATTTTTTAAAAAAGCATAATGACTACATTAGAAAGGTACAAAGTGCTGTGGTAGTTAAAATTCTGGGAAAATTTATTACTGACTTTCAGAGTTGTGGTAGGGTGGGAGAATCAAGGAATTTTTTTCATAAAGTAGGGAATTAGGCTTATTATGAAAGATAGATATTTAACCAGAAGAAAGCAGGAGGACGATAATCCAGACATTGAAACAATGTGAACAATGACATCAGAAATCAAACTATATTCAAAGGGGGAAAAAATAGTTCAGCAATTTAGCTTCCTGGAAAACAAGAGGCAACAAAGACCTCAAAACAAGGACTGAACAATATAATATTTAAACCACTTCAAAAAGTCAAAGAGGATAAGCTTATTCATGAACTCAGTGATAGTTTTCAATAAAATGGAATGGTGATGAGAAAAATGTTGATGATAAGAAAGAATAAGTATTAAAAACTTTTTCTAAAAGTTTATCAGTGAAGATAGAAAATAAGAAATACAAAATCACACTAAGAAGAGGAACAAGAAAGTTTTTGTTTATTTTTATCCTGGTAGAGACCTTAATATATGTACAACATACCAGATTTCAACAAATATTATGAAGTCATAATCATCGACACAATCTGGTCCTGGATAAGAAATACGACTGGTGATCAGGGAAATAAATTAGGTACCCCAAACATAATGGTAAATGGCCATAGCAATTTAAATGTTTGATAAACCCAAATATCTAACTTTTGGGACAAGAACTCACTATTTGATAAAACTGTTGGGAAAATGGAAAAGTCTGGTAGAAACCAGGTACAGACCAAGATCTCATACCATACCCATGGTTACATGATTTAGCTATGAGGAGTGAGACTATGAGAAAATCAGGGGAGCATGGAATAGTTTACTTGTCAGATCTGGTAATTTTAGAACCAAAGAAGAGATAGAGAATATGACAAAATATAAAAATTAATAAACAAAAACTAATGCAACCAAGACTAGAAGGAAAACAAAAAGCTGGAGGGGAAAGTTTCCCAGCAAGTTTCTCAGATAAAGGCTTCATTTTTCAAATTCAAACTGAAACAATTCAAAATCATCATGACCATGTGCATATTTTGTTGAGCAATTATATACAACTCTTGACTGGTTCCTATGAAGCATGAGAAGTTATTACAGTTTGACAACCTGTCATCAATATGGTTCCAAAATGTTGTAAGGGTCAGAAACTCACTAGGAAATTTGAAAATCAAATCCCAATAGACTGGCAGAGGCGTGAGCAATATTCTCTCTACAATGCATTGAAATAGCTCTCTGGTTTCTGTTTCCCTGTAATCATACCTTTGTAATCTGTTATGTAATCACATGGCCAAGAGGTTACCAATATTTACACTGATGCAGCAATATATTGGGCTGTTTGAAAACAATGATTGCTGGGCATATACAACATAAGGCATTTGAAAACTTTCAGATCACCACAATCTTCTATAGAAAACTTCTCGTGGCAGTTTTGTTTTCTGATTTAAACTTATCCTTTACAGATACATTTACAAATGAATTGGTTGGCAACAAAGGTCACAGAGCCAATGGGAAATTAGAAGACAGTGAGGACAAAAGATTCTTTCCTTAAAAAAATTAGATTTGATATGAACATTGATAAAAATGAATATATATACAATTTAACTTTAAATACATTTATAATTTAATATTATGTATATATCATTAATGAGTAGAAAAGCAAATAATTTACATTGAAGGGAGCACCTGGGTGGTATAGTCTATAGAGAACTCTGACCCTGGAGCCAGAAGGATCTGAGTTCAAATCCAGACTCAGACACTTAATACTTAGCTGGCTGAGCTTGGTCAACCCCACTGCCTTTGCAAAAAAAAAAAAAATTACATTGTAATATTTTTCAATGCTTGAGTGGCTAAAAGTTAAAAATTTACATCTTTAATCATGGCAACTTTTTAACTCTCATTCCATTTTTACCACATATTTCTTTGCATGAGACAACATTTTCACTCTATTCTTATTTTAAATCAAAATAAAAAATTCAATGCAGTACTAGATTTAAGCCTGCATTTATCTAGCATTAATTCAAATACAGAAAATCCCTGTCCCAACATTTAAAGTTACCTTATCCATGATTAGAGTATTATAACTAAACATCTTCTAAATCATATATTGTTTCAGTTGGTTAGCCTATCAATAAACATATTAAGTGATAACTATGTGTCAGTCACTATGGTAAGTACTGGGGGGGGGGGGGAGAGACAGGAGAGAGGAAAGAAAAGAAACAGAGACAGAAACAGAAACAGAGAGAGATTCTTGCCTTTAAGGAGTTCGAAGTCTAATGAGGGAACTAAGTAAAAAAAAAAATTTGAAATGGGTAGGTTGGTAGGCCAAGTACTACCTTTGATTTAAGACATTAAGACAATAAATGACCTCTCACACATTTGAGTATATCTTTCAAAAGAGGATTTTGAAAAAGTAGAGATGAGAATCCCATAGAAGAATAAATTGTTAAAGTCTGTTCTACTCTCATACAAATGAGGTCAATGATATGTCATAATGAAAACTGAGAAAATAAAATTGATTTTATTCTGTAATTGATTACACGTTGAATCACTATCAACATGTTATTTAACTACAGTTTGAAAGTTGAGCTTTGCTGTAAATTAGAGTGGAGTTTTTCCTGAGTTAAAGTTTAATTTCCCTGCTAATAGCTATTTTATTTCTGTGCCAAGGAAATCTGCAATCCTTGAAGGATGCAGGTGGCTGTCATTCAAGAAAAGTTTGTTTTCTCTGTTCTTACTAACAAGTCATACCAGTGGACATCAGTGAACTTTCCATAGCAAAAAGGTAAAGGAAGAGTTGTTGCTATCCCTACATTCCAAATGTCCAACCATACTGCCCCCCCCACCACATCTAAGATGTTTCTAAATTTGTAAGTAATAAAATTGGTTTCTTCACTGTTTTCTAGCTTTTGGATGCTCCTCTACATTAGGCAAGACTAGGGTGAAAAGTCTCAGATCCTAATCAGTAATTATGCTTTGCTAATAAATTAATCATTTTCAGAGCCCTGTACCTCAGTTTAATTTCAATCACAATAAATTTCAATTAATAAATTTGTATTAAACGTATGAGATCACAACTGATAATTATCAATTGAGATAAAATATAAAAAATGATGTCTTAATAAAGCAATATATAAATGACAATCATATTTAGTGTTTCATATATAAAAACAAGAGAATAGCATTGGATAGTATAAGTTACTTCAAAATAACCTTAATTTTTTCCCTCTACTTACCTGAGTTAGAATTTTGGGAAAATTAGGTCAGTTAATAATCTCTTGTTAAAAAAAGAATACAAGGAGCAATTAGATGGTACAGTGGATAGAGCACAGGCCCTGGAATCAGGAGGATCCAGTTCAAATATGGCCTCAGAACTTAATAACCAAAAACATTTTATAACATACGTAATATATGTGCATACATATATAACAGACACCAATTACTTTTTAAGATTTATAAATCTGCTCAGATGATTATTCAACTAAGTAACACTGAGCAGTGATTAATTCTACCATTAAGAAATCAATTGACCAGGTGATTGGCATTAATCAATTTTCAATTTTTTTTGCCCTCCTTACAACATCTGATTAGCACATGTCAAATGTGTGATTCTAGCAACTGAAGGGAAAAAAATCTACTGAAAAAACAAGTGAGTGAGAATTTGCTAGCCTACAGGTCATAAATGTAGCACAAAACCACAGTACTGCAATAATGGGGAAATTCAATATCCAGAATAGATGATTAATTAATGAATTCATGACAAAAAGGGTTACAGGGAAAAAACAAGGGGAACTGCTATTTTCAGCATATTTGAACAAAGATCATTTCCTAAAGTAGAAAATAAAGCAAAATTAGGAGCCTGACAGGAACCTGGACTTTTAAAAAAAGCATTAAGAAAAGATTAGGCTAAAAAAATCAAAAAAGATTAAGCAAATTAAAATGATCTCTCAGGAAGGAAGTTTTTATACAAAGATGGATAAAAGGGATAAACTGCCTAAAGACATAAATGTAAAATATAAGACTTAAAATCTTAGCTTTTACAAAGGACGAATAATAATAGAAAGGTATTATAAAGTGTCAGAAACACTAAACTTCAAAATGATGATAAGTCAGAATTGCTAACAACAATCAAAAAAAGTTTGCTTTTGATTTTTAAAATCAGGTTGGAGGAAAAGAGAAATCAAGCAATGACAGGAAGATAAGGCATGATGAAAAGGCTAAAATAACAATTTTGTTTGTTTTCACTTAAAAATCTAAGAGTAATTTATCATATTGGCATGATAGCAATTGTAAATCTTTAACATGAAAACAGGCAAAACACAAGCTGTAATAAGTTCTATCAGGACAGAAGGGTTTTGGATATATACAGTTCTTAGCAAAAACAAAGAAAAGGGAAAACAAAAACAAAAGCAATAAAACCTGAGCCTGTTTCCGAAGGCTCAACTACATAAGGAGAACATCAGCAAAAGACAGGTCTTCGGGGCTTGAATTTTCACACACATGCAAACAACCAACACAATGAAGCAGAAAAGCAGAAAAAAATAAAATCATTGACCAATTTAATTGTTGATATTTAAAGTAAAAAAATAATTCTACAATGACCAAAGAGTCTATGTACAATGAGAGGAACTAAGTCATATGACATCTTTAAAAATGAAACAAAGGAAGAATTTGTGAAATAGAACTTTTGAAATAATGTCCTCCATGTTGATTATTTTCATAAAAATTTTATGTAGTTAAATAGAAAGATCCATTGGGAAAGGCAAATATAGGTGTTAAAACTTGTTTTAAGCAACAAGATAACAGAGAGAAAAACAATCTGCCTACTACTCAACATCATAAATCTGGACTTCACAGAATAGTTAAAAATAACATTAAAGATAACAGAGAGGAAAGGCAATTAAATTAAACCAAATGAGCACTAAGAAAATTCAGGCTGGGGAGAAAAAAGAAAAATAAAGAATAAATTCCCAAGATAAATAAAAGAGGAAAGATAATAAAAGCAGGGAGAAAATATCTTGAACTTTATCGAAATTGAATCAGGATGTAAAGAGGCAACTGGTGACATGGTGAATAGAATATTTCCTGGTGTCAGGAAGATCTGAGTTCACATCTGACCTCAGACAACTATCCATATGGCTTTAGGCAAGTCATTTAACCTCTGTTTGCCTGCATTTCAACTATATGAGATCAGAAGGGTTGTTGTGAGGATTAAATGAAATAATATTTGCAGATGTATTTAGCACAGTGCCTGAAACATATAGATGTTCTATAAATGTGTACCTTCCGTTCTACTATATAATTTTTTTATGAAAATAATCAACATGGAGGTCATTATTTCAAAAGTTCTATTCCACAAACTAATACTTCAGCACACAACTAAAAAGATATAGAAAACACAAGATTCCATAGCATTTACTCTTTTTTTAAGGTGTTTGCAAGGCAAATGGGGTGAAGTGGCTTGCCCAAGGCCACACAGCTAGATAATTATTAAGTGCCTGAGGCTGGATTTGAACCCAGGCACTCCTGACTCCAGGGCCAGTGCTTTATCCACTGTGCCACCTAGCCACCCCTGCATTTACTCTTTATTGATAAAAGGTTTTAATCAGGTAGAACAAAAATCTTCCATAAAATGGCTTTCTTTACAAGGTGATGTTTCACAGGCATGTAACAATTATTTAAAATCCCACAAAACATGATCATTAATATCAGAAGAATATAAAACATCAAAATTGATGTTCATCAAAGGTATTTATAGAGGAAATTCAGCAAAGAAACTGAAATTGATAGATTCAGGGATTCCTTGGAGATGGTAAGGTATCCAGAAATTCATGTTTGCAAAATGGCTAGTTGCATCAAGGCCTGGCATATTCCAAAGTCTACTGCAGTAATACATCTACAGCCACATAAACAAATCAGGCCTAATCATCTATACAAGAAAAACAAATCAATTAAAAACCCGAACTGTCTAGATTATGATATATATGGACAATCTAATAAGCTTATCCAATAGTATATAATAAAAGAAAAGGCTATCTTCCCATATATTACATTACCAACTGCCTTATTTAAAAAACAACTAGAATGTACCTTTTTCTCTCCAGTACATGGCACTTATAGAAAAATTGACCATGTACTAGGACAGAAAAACCTAATGATCAACTGCAGAAAGGCAGAAATAGTGAATACATCTTTCTCAGATCACAATGCAAAAAAGTCATATGCAATATTGGGCCAGGGAGGTAAAGAACCAGAACCAAGTGGAAACTGAATAATCTCATTTTAAAGAATGAGTGGATCAAAAAACAAATTATAGAAAGAATTAATCATTTTATCCTAGATAATGACAATCATGAAACAACATATCAAAATCTATAGGATTCATTCAAATCAGCTGTCAGGGGATATATTATAACTTTTTTTTTTAGGTTTTTGCAAGGCAAACGGGGTTAAGTGGCTTAAGGCCACACAGCTAGGTAATTATTAAGTGCCTGAGACTGGATTTGAACCCAGGTACTCCTGACTCCAGGGCCAGTGCTTTATCCACTGCACCACCTAGCTGCCCCTATATTCTATCTTTAAATGTTTACATGAATAAATTAGAGAAAAAGGAAATCAATGAACAAAATAAATATACAACTAAAAAAATTAGAGAACAAATAAATTAAAAATCCCCAATTAAATACCAAATTAGAAATTCTAAAAATTAAGAGAAATTAATAAAAGCAAAAGCAAAAAACTACTGAATTAATAAAACCAAAAGTTAGTTTTATGAAAAAAACCAATAAAACTGATAAACCTCTAGTCAATTTGATTAAAAAAAGAAAACCAAATTGCTAGTATCATAAATGAAAAAAGGTGAAATCGCCACCAATGAGGAGGAAATTAAATAGGTAGAAATTATTTTGCCCAACTCTATTCCAATAAATTTCACAATCTCAGTGAAATGGATATTTACAAAAATATAAATTGCCCAGGTTAAATGAAGAGGAGATTAAGTACCTAAACAACCCTATCTCAGAAAAAGAAATTTAACAAGTCATCATTGAACTTCCTAAGAAAAAATATCCAGGGCCTGATGGATTCACAAGTGAATTCTACCAAATATTTAAGGCACAACTGATTCCAATTCTATATGAACTCTTTGGAAAAACAGGGGAAGATGGAACTATGCCTAACTCTTTCTATGAAACCAATATGGTGCTGATACCTAAACCAGGAAGAGTTAAAACAGAGAAAGAAAATTATAGACCTATCTCCCTGATGAATACAGATGCAAAAATCTTAAATAAAATCTTAACAAAACAATTACAACAAGTTATCACTGGGATTAATACATCATGACCAAGTAGGATTTATCCCAGGAATGCAGGGTTGGTTCAATATTAGGAAAACTTAATATATCAAATATATCAACAACAAACCTATCAGAAATTATATGATCATATCAATGGATGCTGAAAAAGCTTTTGACAAACTATGGATGTTCCTTAGAATAATTAGCAGTATCTATCTGAAACCATCAACAAGCATTATATTTAATGGGGAAAAGCTAGAGGAATTCCCAATAAAATCTGGGGTGAAACAAGGGTGCCCATTATCACCACTACTATTCAATATCTTATTAGAAATGTTAGCCTCAGCAATTACAGAAGAAAAAGAAATTGAAGGAATTAGAATTGGAAAGGGAAGAGACAAAACTCTCACTCTTTGCAGATGACATGATGGCATACCTAGAGAATCCCAAGAAATCATCCAAAAAACTACTGGAAACAATTAGCAATTTTAGCAAAGTTGCAGGATATAAAATAAGCCCTCATAAATCCTCAACTTTTCTATATATGACTAGCAAGATACAGCAGGAAGAGCTAGAAAGAGAAATACCATTCAAAGTAACCTAAGACAATATAAAATATCTAGGAGTCTATTTGTCAAGGAAGACTCAGAAACTTTTTTAAAAATATTATAAAACACATCTCACACAAATTAAATCAGATTTAAATAACTGGGCAAATATCAACGGCTCATGGATAGGTCAAGCAAATATAATAAAAATGACAATTCTATCAAAACTAAACTACTTGTTTAGTGCCCTACCAATCAAAATTCCAAAAAATTACTTTAATGAGTTAAGAAAAAGTTGTAAGTAAATTCATATGGAGAAATAAAAAAAATCCAGAATTTCCCAGGATTTAATGAAAAAAGTGCAAAAGAAGGGGGCTTAGCCCTACCCCATCTAAAATTATATTATAAAGCATCAGTCGTCAAAACTGCGGCTAAGAAATAGAGTGGTGGACCAGTAGAATAGACTAGGTGCAACAGCAGGAAACGATTATACTAATCTACTGTTTGATAAACCCCAAAGAGTCCAGCTACTGGGATAAAAACTCTCTCAATAAAAACTGCTGGGAAAATTGGAAGTTAGTATGGAAGAAACTTAGATTAGACCAACACCTCACACCCTATATACCAAGAGAAGATCCAAATGAATACAAGATTTAGAATAAAAAACAATACCATAAGCAAATTAGAAGATCAAGGACTAGTTTACCTGTCGGATCAATGGAAAGGGAAGCAGTTTGTGACTAAGGAACAGATGGATAACATCACTAAAATAAAAATTAGATGATTTTGATTACATTAAATTAAAAAGCTTTTGCACAGATAAAACCACTATAACCAAGATCAAAAGAAATATAGTAAACTGGGAAACAATCTTTACAAAATTTGGACTCATTTCTAAAACAAAGGACTCACTTCTAAAATATACAGAGAACCGAGTCATATTAAAAAAAAAAAAGCCATTCCCCAGTTGACAAATGGTCAAAGGATATGCAAAGGCAATTTGCAGATGAAGAGATCAAAGCAATCCACAGTCATATGAAAAATTGCCCCAAATCATTACTTATTAGAGAAATGCAAATTAAAGTTTCTCTGAGGTACCACCTCACACCTCTCAGACTGACAAAGATAGGGGTGGCTAGGTGTCTTAGTGGATAAAGCACTGGCCCAGTCAGGAAATCCAGTCTAACAAAGATATTCATTTCTCAAGGCTGGACTGTGTCAATATACTAAAAATAAGAGTCTTCCTAAATATATTTTAAAACAGTGTCAGTATATTTAATGTACATGGAAAATAACAATGTACATGGAAAAATAATAAAAAACTAAAAAAAATTAAAACTAAATGCTTTAAAATTAAGGCCAAACATAGAGTATGAGAAAACATTCTCCTCTGCTTCTTTGCAGAAGCAGGGCTTGCAACATTGCATACATCAAGGTATTTTTGTCTGCTTGCTTCTATTTTGTGGATGTGTTCAGTTTAACTGATTTATTTTTCTTTCTACCATTTCATTCTTTTAAGGAAAGGTTCAGAAGAAATTAAAGTTGATGTCTTAAAAAAAAGGTTTTTTCATTTTTCAAAAGCCAATTGCTAAAAAATTACTTTATATCTAAATGTTTCATCTCATACTGAGCAAATTGGAAAAGACAAAAGAATGGAACATTCAGAGGAGCTTTGGAAACTCAGGAATGTCAATAAATTGCTGACAGAGTTGAACAGTCCAACAGTCCAAATAATCTGGAATTTTTCTAAACAAAAATTGGTAAGAAAAAAATAACTTTAAAAACTGTATTTTACAACAGAAGGTCTACATTTTAATCACATAATGTTGCTTATATAATCACTAATAATTACTAAAAACCTATTGGATGTATGATAAAAAATAAAGATAATTCATGAATCATATGAAAAGCAGCATTAAATAGAACTTGTTTCAAGCAATGTCACAAAACTGTATCAACCACAAAATAATTGCAGTTGAAGATAATATAATGAAGAAATTAAAACATTACTATTTGATACCACAAGTAGATAAATTGAAAAATGAAGTTAAAGAAGTTAATTTGTCTAAAACATGTTGAAATTGGAGATGTGAAAAGATCTCCAAATTACCACAGTAATATATCAACAAAAATTTCTTTGTAACTGATAATTTTTAAATTAGCTATACGAAGAAGCACCGATGAGGCTCAAGAGATGTTAGTATAAATGTTTTAACTAGACAGAGGGTTCTTTACAAAAATAGTCATTTGTTTTGAGATAAATGAGTAATAAACTACATCCTTTTAAAATATTGCTCTGAGATTTAAAAAAAGAAGTCCATGTCTTTATTAGTGTGGAACATACTGATATTTTTTGTTTGAACAAAAAAAGAAACTGCCATTTTGATTAGTGATAATAAAGATGAAATAAAAATACTTTTCTAATAAAATTTTCCCCTTAAAACTTGTTTGTGTGGCTGATATTTATTGAAAACCTATGAAATAAACTAAACCAGTGAAAGGGACTCAAAATCATACTGATGCAGAATGATCATTTCATAAAAAACTACACTTTGAGGTGGCTAGGTGGTGCAGTGGATAGAGCACTGGCCCTGGTGTCAGGAGTACCTGAGTTCAAATCAGGCCTCAGAGACACTTAATAATTACCTAGCTGTGTGGCCTTGGGCAAGCCACTTAACCCCATTTGGCTTGCAAAAAAAAAAAAACAAACCTACACATTTACAAAACAGTAAACTCTATGGAAAATAATTGTTGAGGTTATTTTCCTAAAGAAAGTACTCTGCAAATGAATAGAAAAACTATGTTAACCATTTTATTGATCTACAAAAACAATTTTTTATTGTCATTTATCTATCTAAAGTGCTTAACTGTTCAAAAAACTTCAACCAGGGAAGGCTGTGATTATAGCATTTTGAAGGGAGAAACCTATTGAAAAACGTGGGTGGGGGCAGCTAGGTGGTGCAGTGGATAGAGCACAGTCCCTGGAGTCAGAAGTACCTGAGTTCAAATCCGACCTCAGACACTTAATAATTACCTAGCTGTGTGGCCTTGGGCAAACCACTTAACCCCATTAACCTTGCAAAAACCTAAAAACAAAACAAAAACAAAAACCATCAACCAAACAAGTTTTAGGGGGGAAATTTTTGTTACAAAATTATTTTATTTCATCTGTGTAAACTTGAATCTAATCTAGAGGCTTTTTCCAATGATGTTCTTTACTACCTCTACCCATGTCCTATAAACCAGGAAGTTCATAATATCTGGGGTCTAAATAAGATTTCAGCAGATTCAAAGGAAAAAATATTATTTTTACTAACCTCTAATTCAATTTCCTGTCAATACAGTATTACTCATTCTGTGCCATATTTTTGAGATCATATTTTTTTTGCCCTTATTCAGAAATCTGCAGTCTAGCCCCACAACAATTTTACTTAAGTTTCTATATCTGTTATTTTGATCCACATGCTTTTCATTTTTTTCTTTTGCAAGGCAATGGGGTTAAGTGGCTTGCCCAAGGCCACACAGCTAGGTAATTATTAAGTGTCTGAGGCCGGATTTGAACTCAGGTAACTCCTGCTCTATCCACTGCACCACCTAGATGCCCCCATCCACATGTTTTTCAATAGGTTTCTCCCTTCAAAGTGCTATAATCACAAATGGTATAAGCATTCAGCAGAAGTGTAGGGAAAAAATATTGAAGATTGATTAGTATCAATCACCTGGTCAAATATTTGATTTTTACTGGTCACTGATTTTTACTCATCACTAATGATCAAAAACAATTCCAAAAGCCTTGTTATAGAAAATGCCTTCCACATCCAGAGAAAGGACTATGGAATCTGAAGGCATACCAAAACATACTATTTTCAGTTCTTTAAAATTTGTTTTTTCTTTTGTGTTTTTCCCCGTCTTGTTGACTGAATAAAGGCATGCTCAAAATTATTATACATGTATAACCTATACCATATTACTGTGTTGGGGCTTGGGGTGGGAAAATGAATGTTGAAAACTTTCGTTACATGTAATTGGAAAAAACAGAATACTATTAACCAAAAAAAAAAAAAAAAAAAAGGAATCACTGTCCAATATGCCACACTATTCAATAAGGAAGGGATTCATGAGCAAATGAAGGACAGAAAGATGATATTAGATAAAATTAAAGGCATCTTTTTCAAAAAATATTTACATTATTCTTTTCTTTTTAAAAAATCTGCTACTCTTTTTTATGGTGATAAATAATAAGCTACCTAGTTGATATTTAAAAAAAAATAAATAACAACTTCTCTTCAGGGTAAAGATATTTTAGGGGCAGCTAGGTGGTACAGTGAATAAAGCACTGGCCCTGGAGTCAGGAGTACCTGAGGTCAAATCCAGCCTCAGACACTTAATATATTACCTAGCTGTGTGACCTTGGGCAAGCCACTTAACCCCATTGCCTTGCAAAAACTAAAAATAAATAAATAAACATACAAATAAATAAATTTAAAAAGGAAAAAAAGTAAGGATATTTTAAAATGGATGTTTCAAAAGAAATCTATGCTTTACAGGTAATATTTTGAACATAGTGAAATGTCTTCATTGCAATGTAGTTTTATTGCTCAAAATTATGTGCTACCTATAAAATCTTCATATTTTAAATCTGGAAATAGAACTTTCTAAACACTTTAAAAATATTGCACAAGAAGAATTTTAGTAAGTTTTGAACTCATGTTAAAAATGTGAAAATATAACAGTTGATTGGCTTACAAGAAATGACATCAGAGATGATGGAAATTTGCTACTCAAATTTCAATAAGCTGCTTTCATAACTGGTGAACAAGGTTAAAAAATTACTACAACATTTAGTAAGCACTGCCAACAATACTTTTTCCCCATATGCAGTCACATTATTTAGGATATATCATTTTTGGCTATGTCATACATTAAGCCAAGTATCAAAATAAATTGAACATAGAACCAGGCCTTCAAATTGATGGATTGCAAAGTGATAAGCCAAGATTTTTTTTTTAAATAATGAAGTATATTGCTTTCAAGCTGTTCCTAGATACAAAATCTCATCTTTTTAACATCAATATAATTTCAGTGATGTTATATAGCTGAAAATCCAATCTAAATACAAGGTAAAGAATCAAGCATAGAAAAACATCCAGGAAATGTACAATTAGGAAAGGGGGTAAATAACAAACCTACATGATCACAGAAGCTTAAACAGTCTGAAATAAAGATTCCTAAATATTAGATATATGTCGTATGAAGGACTTATATAAAGTCATAAAAATAAAGAGATGAAAAATCACAAAGATTCTCTATACTACTACTACTACTACTACTACTACTACTACTACTACTACTACTACTACTACTACTACTACAGAGTAGCATCTATGAGCTCATGGATTCATTGCAGTACTGCAATTTATTTAATTTGTGACAGATAACTCTCTTATTACTATGTGGTGTAGCTCCATTCAACCCACAAAATATGTACCCTATATGTACTTTTACCAAATTAAATTTGTACAAACTTGTTTTTTAGCAAGATAAAGTAGAAAGATCACTTGAACTTGGAATGAAGGGGCGGCTAGGTGGCGCAGTGGATAGAGTACAGGCCCTGGAGTCAGGAGGACCTGAGTTCAAAAATGGCCTCAGACACTTACCTAGTTGTGTGGCCTTGGGCAAGCCACTTAACCCCATTGCCTTGCAAAATCTAAAAAAAAAAAACAAAAAAAAAACCCACTTTGGGAAAATTATTTAACCAGTTTTAACTATAGTTTTCTAAACTGTAGAATGAAGGAGTTGAACCAGATGACCATTAAGACTACTTGAGAGATCTGATTTTACAATCTACAGCTTTTGAGAATCAAAGGTCATCTCTTTGCCTAGATGAAGAATGCAAAAGAATTTTATGGAAATACCTAATAAGTGTAAATAAACACATTCCAGCAATAGTATTATAGAATAATGGATCTAGAATTGCTCCACATCTCTGTTTTACTCTTAGAGGGAAAATTCTAAGTCTTCAAAGACTGTATTGATCAAATCTAATTTTCACTTTAATCTTGTTTCTGTAAAACTTCTAAAATTCAGAAAAATTTCAAAAGAATTAAAACTTTTCAGAATGATCTATTGCAACAATATTTCATTAATTACTTAGTCAATGACTGTAAGCTATAATGTAACATCACTTATAACAAATCAAAGTCCAACCAACTTTCTAAAATGACAACATTCTGTCTTTTAAATTACTACTTTCATTTATTTTCTCTTTATCAAAACAAAATACAAAAGAAAAATCTCTATAGTTCAAAAATCTTAACTCCTTTCTGGGGGGAGGTACAGCCTCTTCTGGAAGTCTAGTGAAGCTTATGGACCCCACTTCTCAGAATTATATATTTTTAAATATATAAAATGAAATGCATAGGATTACAAACAAAATCAAATATGAAATATAGTTAACAAAATATTTTTAAAAGTTAATTATCTGAGGCAGCTAGGTGGCACAGTGGATAAAGCATCAGCCTTGAAGTCAGGACAACCTGAGTTCAAATGTGACATCAGACGCTTAATAATTATACTTAGCTGTGTGAACAAGGGCAAATAACTTAATCCCACTGCCTTACAAAAACAAAACAAAGCAAAATTCTCAACACAAAAAGGTAAAAAATCCACATGTACAAAAATATTCATAGCAACTCTTCATAGTGGCAAAGAACTGGAAATTGAGGGGATGCCCATAAACTGGGGAATGACTGAACAAATTGTGGTATATGAATGTGATGGAATACTACTGTAAGAAATCATTAGGGACAGATTTCAAAATAAACTGGAAAGACTTGCATGAACAAATGCAGAATGAAGTGAGCAGAACCAGAAGATTATACACACCAAGAGCAACACTAGGCGATGATCAACTAGGATGCCCATTTCATAATTATAATAATCCAAGACAATTTTATCAAGACATGTGATAGAAAATACCATCCTTATCCAAAGAAGGAACTATGGAGTTTAAATGAAGACCAAAGCTAACTATCCTCAGTTTTGTTTTGTTTTTTTTTGCAAGGCAAACGGGGTTAAGTGGCTTGCCCAAGGCCACACAGCTAGGTAATTATTAAGTGTCTGAGACCGGATTTGAACCCAGGTACTCCTGACTCCAGGGCCGGTGCTTTATCCACTACGCCACCTAGCCTCCCCTATCCTCAGTTTTTAAAAGTTGTCTTATTATGTCTTTTTTTCTCTCTTAAGTTTTTTTTTCTCCTGTCTGAATTTCATTCTTCTTTTAAAATATGATTAAAATGAATCTATGTTTAGAATGATTATACATATATAAAATATTATATTGCTAATGAGGGGATATAATACTCAAAATCTTGCAAAAGAACTTGAAAATTGTTGAAAAACAGTTGAAAATTGCCATTGAATGTAGTTGGAAAAATAAATAAAATATTTAATTTTTTAAAAAGTTAATGATCACCAGGTTAGGAAGCATTGTTAATCATGTACTTCTTATCATTAATTTCCCATAGTACACATACAAAAGTGTCATACACAGTGTACTAAATGGTTTTTGAGTTTCAAGTAATTTTCCTCAACTACACTGTGAGGCTGCTATTTTGTGATTTTTCCAACAATACTTATTAATATGTTTTAGGAATGACAATCATCTTAGCAGAGTATGACTAAGATAATAAGAGGCTTCAAAATTACATCACCTGGAGTGGGAAAAAATACGGAGGGGGAAAATGCAGGGACTCCCCTGAGCTCTCCTCAAAACCTCTCCAAATACCTTCAAATAATTCACTAAAACCAATTCTGGAGCAGCAGAACACACAAAAGGAAAAATGTTCCAGTCATAGATGACTATTACACCAGAAGGAGAGTGCAGCAAAGACCAGGCCCTAGCAAACAAGGAGCAGGGCTGGGGAGTGAGTGACTGAATCAGCAGCAATAGCTGCTTCCAGAGCTCTGAGTCCACAGATAGTGTACAGTTCGAACAAGTGATCAGAAGGACATTAGAGATCTCCTGCTGGCACCAGGGGCAGGACTCTTGCTTTGCCTGTGC
Source organism: Macrotis lagotis (assembly GCF_037893015.1). Taxonomy (NCBI): domain Eukaryota; kingdom Metazoa; phylum Chordata; class Mammalia; order Peramelemorphia; family Peramelidae; genus Macrotis; species Macrotis lagotis. The sequence goes on from NC_133662.1 coordinate 219,115,632, forward strand.
TCAGATCTGGGTCACAGTCGTGGGTCTCAGTCCTAGGGTGAGGAGCAGAAGCATATCACAGCTTGCAGCCAAAGTGGAGCAGGGACCTCTGTCACAGTTCCAGGGCAAAAAAGTGCTTTTGGAGTGCAGACCAGGAAAGTCATAAAGACCTTTCCCTTAGAACCACTTTAAAACCCCTTTAGCTTGGGACAATGCACTTTCCACCAAAGCTTCATTTTAGCAGAGTTAAAAGACATGAACTAAACTGGAAAAATGAGCAAATAGAAAAAATTATGACTAGAAAATTTCAATGGTAACAAGTTAGATCAAAACACAAACTCAAAAAGAAGGCAACAGTGTCAAAACTCCTACATCCAAGAAAAATATGAACTGGTTTCAAGCTGTGGAAAAGCTCAAAAGAATTTTGAAAATCAAGTAAGAAAAGTAGAAGAAAAATTGGGAAAAGAGTGATGCAAGAAAATCATGATTGGATTAGTTTACAACTCCATCAACAATGTGTCTATGTTCCAATCTTCCAATATTTTCCATCATAGATCATTTTTCCTTTTTTTTCAACCTTAGAAATCTGATAGATGTGAGGTGGTACCTCAGTTCTAATTTGCATTTCTCTAATCATTAATGATTTGAAACATTTTTTCATATGTTATAAACAGCTTTAATTTCTTCATTCCAAAACTGCCAGTTCACATCCTTTGGCGATTTATGTTTGGGGAATGACCTGTAATCTTATAACTGTAATTCAATTCTCTATTTTAAAAATGAGACCTTTATCACAACTCCTAGCTGTGAAAATTATTTTCCAGTTTTCTGTTTTCCTTCCAATCTTGGTTGCATTGATTTTATTAAGCAAAAACTTTTAAACATGTTCAAAATCATTCATTTTGTAATTCATAATGTGCTCTTTCTCATTTGATCATAAATTTCTCCCCTTTCCATAGATTTCACAGATAAGAGTAATTCTTGTGAACTAATCCAACCATTCTGGAGAGAATATATATATATATATATATACTCGAGAGAACTATATCCAAAGAGCAACAAAAACAAGCATAGCCTTTGACCCAGCAATACCAATAGAAGACCGCTATCCAAAAGAAATCATCAAAAAATGGGAAAAAATACCTCGTGTTCTAAAATATACATAGCAGTTCTTTTTGTAGTATCAAAGAACTGGAAATTGAGGGGAAGTCCATCAATTGGGGAATGGCTGAACAAGTTGCGGTATATGAATGTTATGGAGTACTACTGTTCTATAAGAAACAATAAATAGTCAGACTTTAGAGAAGAATAGAAAGACTTACACTAACTGATGTTGAGCAAAGGAAGCAGAACTGAGAGCATTGTACACATTAACAACAACATTGAGAACTAATCAACTATGATTTATGCAGCTCCTTTCAGCAGTTCAGAGATGCAGAACAACCCTGGGAGATGTGTTATGGGAAATGCCACCCACATCCAGAGGGAAAACAGCAACAACAAAAAAACCCAAAATATCTGAATAGATACTATGTTCACTTTTTAAAAAACCCTGTCTTATGTTTTTCCTTCCTGACACATGGTTTTCTTTACCTTTAGACCTAATTCTTCATACAGGAAATGACTAATATGTGGGCATGCTTAACATGGGTGTACGTGTACAACTTTTACTGGACAGTTTGCCACTGAGTAGAGGAGTGGGAGGATGGAAAGGGAGGGTGGGGGGAAAATGTATATCTTATAAATATTCAGGTAGATGAATGCTGAAAGGCTTTCATGACATATAGTTGGAAAAATAAAATAAAAATATCAAAAGAAAAAAGGAAATCGTGGAAAAAAATCAACACTTGGTAAAGAAGGCATAATAAGATGCTGAAGAAAATAACACTTTAAAAAACAGACTGGGGGGTGGCTAGGTGGCGCGGTGGATAGAGCACTGACCCTGGAGTCAAGAGTACCTGAGTTCAAATCCAGCCTCAGACACTTGATAATTACCTAGTTGTGTGGCCTTGGGCAAGCCACTTAACCCCATTTGCCTTGCAAAAAAAAAAAGGTACAAAAATCCAATGAGGAGAAGAATGTTTTGAAAATCAGAATTGGCCAAAAGGAAATAGATATATAGAAGTTCACTGAGAGTAACACCTTTAAAAAGTGGAACTGGTCAAATGAAAAAGTAAAAATTCACTGAAGAAAAAAGTTCTTAAAAAAATCTAGACTTGGTCAAATGGGGAAAAGGAGGTTTAAAAAAGAGTTACTGAAGAAAATAAAAAAGAAAAATAACCAGGAGAGATAATTTAAAAATTATAGACTACTTGAAAGTAATGATCAAAGAGAAAGCCTAGATTTCAAAAAATTATCAAGAAAAATTATCCCAGTATTTTGAAACCAGAAGATAAAATAAAAATTGAAAGAATCCACTAATCACCTCCTGAAAGAGAAACCAAAACGAAACTTCTCTAAAACATTACAAATTCCAGAGCTCCTAGGTTAAGAAGAAAATACCACAAGCAGCCAGAAAGAAATAATTCAAGTATCATGCAGTCAGACAGGATAACACAAATTTAGCAGCTTTTACCTTAAAGGAATGGAAGGCTTGGAATTTGATATCCCAGAGAGCAAAGGATATAGGATTACAACTAAGAATTACCCACCTAGCAAAACTAAGCATAATCCTGCAGGGGAAAAAGTTGGATATTATTGAAATAGAGGATTTTCAAGTATTCTTGACGTAAAGATCAGAGCTGAAATTAAAAAAAAAAGGACCTATATGTAGAAAACCACTTACAGAAGTTCTTTACTGGTGACAAAGAATAAAAAAATTGATGGGGTATAGCTAAACAAATTGAGGTTTGTGGTTGTGCTGTAACAAATGATGAACAGGAAGGTCTCAGAAAAATCTTGGAAGAGATTATATGACCTGCAAAAGAAATGATTAGAATCAAGGAGAACATGGTACACTGTAACAGCAATACTGTAAAAACAATTAGCTGTGAATGACCAGCTATTCTCAGCAATACAGTGATTCAAAACAACTATAAAGGATGAAAAAGAAAGCTATATAATATATAGTATACAAAAATATGAAACTATAAATGTTGAAAAATCCTATCTTCCCCAAAGAAAGAACCAATGGCACCTGAATACAAATCAAAACATGCTTTTTACCCCTTAAGTTTATTTATCTTGAGATTTTCTTTTTCTTTATTTTTTTTTGGAGGGGGTTTATCAAGGCAATGGGTTTAAGTGCCTTGCCCAAAGGTCACACAGCTAGGCAATTATTAAGTGTCTGAGGTCAGCTTTGAACTCATGTCTTTCTGACTCCAGGGCTGGTGCTCTATTCACTGTGCCACCTACCTGGCTGCCCTTCTTTTTTTTTTTACAACATGACTTATATTGAAATATATTTTTTATCAATTTTTTTTATTTTTGCAAGGCAATGGGGTTAAGTGATTTGTCCAAGGTCACACAGCTAGGTAATTTTTAAATGTCTGAGGCCAGATTTGAACTCGGGTACTCCTGACTCCAGGGCCAGTGCTCTATCCACTGTGACACGTAGCCACCCCCTTATATGGAAATATATTTTGCCTGAAAACACATAAATAATCACTATCAAACTACTTGCTCTCTCAATGGGTGGGGAAAGGGGCTAGGAAAGAGGAAGAGATTTGCAACAAAATTCTGAAATAAATGTTAAAATTTTTTTTATGTAATTGGAAAAAGTAAATACTATTAAATGAAATGAAAATTTTTAAATATACATGAAAGAAAAACATTTTATTTCATTTCTATATAACAATTACTAATGGGTTGTGCATACCTGATAATGAGCATAAAAATTTTCATTACATACTTTCTTCTCACAACAATCTGTGAAAATCCAGATTCTCAATGATGTCAAAAACAAGAAAGTTTGAGACAGCAAAAAGTACAAGTAAAAAAATATTCCAATGGGGCGGCTAAGTGGCACAATGGATAGAGCATTGGCCCTGGAGTCAGGAGTAACTGAGTTCAAATCCGGCCTCAGACACTTAATAATTATCTAGCTGTGTGGCCTTGGGCAAGCCACTTAACCCCATTGCCTTGCAAAAACCTAAAAAAAAAAAAAGTATTTCAAGCATTCAAAGTATTTTTTCAACAAAAGAAAGGAGGCAAAACCATGGATGAAACTGTGATGAAACTATGAGCTATCTCAAGTTTGTAGTCTGAGTGATATTTGACCTATCTCCTGCCCTAGGCTATATCACACAACCAGGACTTTTATATTCCACTGAAAAACAGGTCTGCAAAGAGAGAGGTGGATTGAGTGAAGAGGAAGAATGGCAAGTGGATATTATCCTAATGATAAAGCTGTACTCAATCACATCATACTGATCAGTAGCTCAAAAGTGGTAGGTCTATGGAAAATCGGAAGGGAAGGGCAATACCAATAAATGGTTCAGGAAGAGACAGGTTATAAATGGATCTGTTCCCAGATGTCACATGCTGGTGTATGCCCAGTACTGATGATGTGAAACCAATTTCAAGGCCAAAACCTCCCACAATAGTCAGACCTTCTCCAAGAGTCCTGTTTCCTATCAATCAGATCACGGGATAGAAGGATTCTGGTAAATGCAAGTGAGAAGAAAACCTTGCACAACATAACTCCCTTTAAAGATAACTATACAACTCACACCACCAATCACTTCGTACCATCTAGGTATGTTTGATATCTAAGGACTAGTAGTAGTAGGAATAAAAGAGAGATAAGCAAAAGAAACTACAACTTTGAAGGGTAAATACTGATGGGAGGATAAAAAGAAAAGACCAGGCAAAAACCTTTGTATGAGATCTGGTACAAAAAAAAAAATAAAGAGAAAGAGAAGTGAAGCAAAGAAGTGGATTATGTACCCACATATCAAATGACACCAAATCTATTTTTAAAAATATCTGCTCTCTTTAGGGGTACGACTCTGCTGTATGCCCACACTCAGATGCAGTTGCAGTTTGGGCTTCCATACTAAGATAGCCAAGCAGGATCCCTCCTTACAGTTCCAGGGCAGAGGGAAGTGCTGTGGTCATCTACATATCAAAGCACAGGCAAGAAAGCAGAAGACCTTGGAGGAATAAAGGTCCCAGTGGGGTGTCCCAAGGAAAAAAATCCTCAAAGCATTGGAAGTGCTGTAAATTAGTCTTAGGCTGAGGAAATAAAGTAAACAAGAGAAAAAAAAGAATCTGACCACAGAGAATTATTTTAGTACCATGGAAGATCAAAGTACATACTCAGATGATGACAAAAATCAAAGCTTCCATATCCAAAACGTCCCAAGAGAAATAGAAAATGGGCTCAGACTATGGGTGAATTCAAAAAAGACTTTGAAAAGCAATTTAGGGGGCGGCTAGGTGGTATAGTGGATAAAGCACCTGGCCCTGGAGTCAGGAGTACCTGGGTTCAAATCTGGTCTCAGACACTTAATAATTACCTAGCTGTGTGGCCTTGGGCAAGCCACTTAACCCCGTTTGCCTTGCAAAAAAAAAAAATCAGTTTAGGCCAAATGGAAAAAGCAAAACAAAAGGCAAGTGAGAAGAATACCTTAAAAACTGCTATGGTCATCTACATATTAAAGCACAGGCAAGAGAGCAGAAGACCTTGGAGGAATAAAGGTCCCAGTGGGTTGTCCCAAGAAAAAAAAAATTGGCCAGCTGGAAAAGGAAATAAAAAAAAGTCTCTGAAGAAAATAACTCCTTTAAATGCAGAATGGAACTAAAGGAAGCTGAGGACTTTGCAAGAAATTAGGAAGAAATAAAACTCTTCCAAAAGAGTCAAAAATTAGAAGAAAATGTGAAATATCTCATTGGAAAAACAACCAACCTCGAAAACAGATGCAGAAGAAATAATTTAAAAATTATTGGGCTATCTGAAAGCCACGACCAGAAGAAGGGCCTAGACTTCATTTTTCAAGAAATAATACAGCAAAACTGCCCTGAGATCCTAGAAGCAGAGGGTAAAATAGAAATTGAGGGAATACACCGATCACCTCCTGAAAGAGATCCCAAAAGAAAAACTTTCAGGAATATTATAGCCAAATTTCAAAACTCCCAAATCTAAAAGCTGCCAAAAACAAACAATTCAACCACCGAGGCTCCATAGTCAGGATTACACAGGTTCTGGCAGGATCTACATTAAGGGCTCTTAGGGATTGGAATATGATATTCCAGAAGGCTAAAGATCTTGGTTTATAACCAAGAATCAACTATCCAGCAAAACTGAACATCCTCTTTCAGGGGAAAAGATGGACTTTCAATGAAACAGGGAACTTCCAAACTTTCCTACTAAAACAACCAGAGCTGAACAGAAAATTTGATCTCTAAGTACAGGACTCTGGTGAACCATAGAGGGGGTGGATGAGAAGGACTAAGATGAACTTAATGATACTTTGTGTATGTATTCCTGAATGAGAAGAAGATATTGATAACTCATATGAACTTTCTCATTTATACAAGCTGTTAGAAGGAGCATATATAGACAAGACATAGGAAGGAATAGAATATAATGGTATAATATAGTAAAAAAGATGGAGTCAATGGGTGATAAAAGAAAGTATTGGGAGGAAGTAAAAGGAGATGAAGAAGAAGCTAAGAAATTTCACATAAGAGGCAAGAAAAAGCGTCTTCAATGGAGTGGAACGGGGGAAGGCAAGGGGGAATGAGTGAGCCTTCATTCTCATCAGAAATGACTCGAGAGGAAATGACATACATACTTAATAAGGTATAGAAATCTATCTTAACCTAGGGAAAAATAAGAAAGGGATGGGATAAGGGGGAATGGGGGGAGGGAAGGGGGAATAGGTGATAGAAGATCGAGGGAGAGAATACTCAGATACAAAACACTTTGGGACAGGGCCAGGGTAAAAAGAGAGAGAGAATAGAATAAATGAGAGTGGGGAGAAATACAGTAGAGGTACAGCGAGTAATAGCAACTATGGGAAAACTATTGAAGCAATTTCTCTGGTGGACTTATGATAAAGAAAGCAACTCACCCCAGGGACAGTCATTGGAATCTGAACACAGACTGAAGTCCATTTTTTTTCTTTCTCACTATTCTTGAGGTTTCTCATCATCTTGGGGGGGGGGGGGCGGAGAAGGGAGGCTTATGTTTACTCTTATAACAAGAGATAACTCCAAGGAATCTTGAGTATTATGAGCTAAGAGTTAAATGAGTGGAACCAGGACAGACATAGAAAAAAGCCATTTTGTAAAGAAAAACAAATTTAATAAGTCTTAAAAATTCTGATCAAAGCAAGAACCAAGTATGTATGAGGATCCAAGATGAAATATGTTCCCTACTTTCTGACAACAGGGTGATGAATACAAAACACAAATTTTTGGCATGACCATTGTGGATATTTCTTTTTCTTGATTCCTCATTACAATGTAGAGGATTTTTGTTGTTTTTTCCCTTCTCTTTCTTTCACTTTTTTTTTTTTGGTGAGGGGTAGTGGGGGATGGGGGGTGACATGGCCACAGTATTGAAAAAAAGGAAAAAAGAGGACTATAATAATAATAATGATAATATTTTTTAAAGCACAGAAGGAAAATCAGAAGAAAACATCTCTCTAGGGATGAATATATTTTATTTGAATATGCATATTTGTGACAATTGTTTTGTTTTTACATTAGGTGAGTGAGGGGGTCTTGAAATATTAACATCAAAATTAAACTGGACAAAGTTACTGAAACTAATACTAAGTGAGATATCAAAACAACTCAGTAAATTGACCAAAAAAAAAAAAAAGGCCAAAACTGGGATCAAATTTGGAAGATTGTAAAAACATTAAGCACAAAAATTCACACACAGAAGTGTGAGTGGGTCAATACATTATGTAATTATGCTAATTAAGTAACCAACATGTCTAAAACCTTGGACCCAGGAATCTTCTACATATACCCTAAGAAGGATAAAAAAAGTCCCAATATACACTGAAATATTTATAGAAAAACTTCCAAGAACTGGAAATAAAAGTGGACGGCAAAAAATTATGTTTGAGTATAACAGAATTTGGATTTAAGAATTTAACAGATTAAGACTGTACCATAAAAAATGAACACGAAGAACAAGGGAAACAATAAACCTCTAGGATATTAAAAGGAATTATCAATGCAAAATTCAGTAAGCAAAAACAGGAAAACAATATACACAATGAAACTAAATGATAGGCATTTATACTGACCAAACTGTTAAGGATCATTTCATAGAAATAGACAAAATAACAAATTCTTCTGATGGCATAGTGTCAAAAATCTTAAGGTAAATAATGACAAGGAGAAAGGAAACAGGGCCTAGCATTCACAGATCTCAAACTATACTACCAAGTTGTAATATCCAAACAATTTGAAACTGGTTAAAAAAATATAATCAACAGAACAGATTAAGTATTTGGTATCCAGAAAAACATGGTAGGGTTGTGCTCAAAAAATCCCAGGGGACAAACTACTGTGGGAGTTAAGAACTCATCATTAACAAAACTACTAGGAAAATTGGAAAGCAACTTGGAAGAAATTAGTTTTAATCAACCTCTCACCCCTTTAAGTTCTAAATAGATACATAAATTAGATATAAAAGGTCCTACCATAAACAAATTGGGAAGGGGGAAAAGGGATAAATTTTGACAACAATAGTGTAAAGGAGAAACAAGAATTCTTGGCCAAAAAGATTTACATAAAATTGAAAAACTTTTGCACAACAAGATCAACAAGAGAAAAATTAGAAGAGAAACAATTAATTAGGAAAAAAAATCTTGGCAGGAAATTTGACTAATCAAATCTCATTTACAAAAAGAAAAAATTGATATTGATAAAACCATATAAAAGCAAGTCATTCTCTAATAGATAAATGGTTAAAGGAAATGGAACAACCAATTCTAAAATGAAATGCAAACTATTAATTTTAACATTAAAAATGTTTCAAATTACCAATAGTAAGAGAAATGCAAATAAAACTACTGAGGTTCTATCTCAAACTCCTAATTTTGAGATAACTGGCTGTAAGACATAGTTTAAATTATCCAAAAAGAAGTTAGTCATTTCAAACCAGCATTCCAGAGACACTAAGCATGTGTTTAAGATGGGAAATCATTTACAGGGAGGTATGTATGATCATGAAGTAATGAGATCAATGAAAAAGTATCAATGGAAAGAATGTCAAGGGCATCATAACAGAGTAGACCCACATTAGGGGGCAGAACAAAGATCCAGCAAAGAAGATTAAGAGCAGTTAAAAAAGGTAAAAAGAAGAAAGAAGTATGATAAAAACAAAAGACAGTGATCAACAGTGTCAAATGTCATAGCAGAAAAGTTGGAAATTAAGAGATCACTGATCATTTTAGTCATTTTCCTCACATTATTCCAGCGTTTTTCCAAAAAGGCCAGATCAATTCATAGACTATTTAAGGCACTACTGGTTTCACAACACTTCTAACGTTGATTTTTCCCATCTTTTGCCATCTTTGTCAATTTGCTAAGTATGAGGGGAAATAAAATTGTTTTGATTTTCATTTCCCTTATAATTAGTTATTTTTAAACATTCATATCCTGAGTAGTTGGCTATTTTTTTTTAGAACTTTGGTTGCATTCCTTAATGATTTCTCTACTGGAGAATGGCTTTTGACCTTAGTATATTGAGAGAGAGAGAGAGAGAGAGAGAGAGAGTGATTGTCAGCAGAAATATTTGACAGATTCCTGCCCCCCCCAAATCTTTCCTTCTTATCCTAGTTGCTTTAATTTTGTTCCAACACCTTCAATAAATTATCTAATTTATCTTTGATAAATCACTTTCATTTCCCATCTAAGCTTTTATATTCCTTTGGACTTCTACATCACTGCCCCAGGAACCTGGAAAATGCCTCAGTCTTGGTACACCTCTTTCCCCAGACTCCTGATATATAGCACAGAGATATATTTCTCAGAGCTTCCATTTATGAAGGGCTTTCAAGTCAGTCATCTTTTCACTCCTCACTTGGCTGCACACTGGTCCCTCCCTGCCATCATTCTTCCCTTTCAGCTTCCTTTTGTCTACTGTCTTCACTCATTAGATGTAAAGTTCCTAGAGGATAGAAATTTTTTTTTTATATTTGTATTCCCAGTAATTAGAACAGAAGTACATAATACTACTACTATGCACAGAATAGGCAATTAATAAAGATTCAATGACTGACCCTTCTCTCCAAATGGGGGAAGACCAAACTCCACAAGGAGGCCACAGAGGAAATTGTGGAAGAGCTAGGAGAGGGTCATTTAGCATAGAAAATATGTGATGGGATTAATATCTACAAGGGCTTTCTCCTCGCCATGAAAATTAGTTTAATTTTTTTTCTTTTACCTATTGGTAAAAGAACTAAAGTAGCCTCATGGCCACAAAAGGGCATAAAAAGTCCTGCCTATGTAAAATCCTTATCTTCAACTTGGAGCAAGTCCCAAATCTGTGCACATTACTACACCCTTCTCTGCTGACCTCACTCTAAACTGAATGCTGCATTTTTGTGGATTATGCTTTCTTTATCACAGCTAGGTAAACTCTTTCATTTTGAACCCTATGAACCCTAGATATCTCTGATCCCTTCTTTCCAAACCTCCCCCCTCTTCCAAATTTCCCTAATGCCAGTATATATTATTCTCTATAATAAGGGCACTACCCTCCTCCTCAGGGTACCTGGGCTTGCAAATTTGGTCCACACTTAGAGCAAATATCCAATCTGTTGTCAAACCTTGCTATTTCTGCCATCACAACATCTTATGCATAATCCCTCTTCTCTCCACTAACACAGCCAGCACCTCTGTAGAAGCCCTCTTTCACCTCTACTCTAGATTACTATAGTAGTTTTCTAAAGGATCTCTCCTCACTCCAATCTACTCTCTACACTGCCAAAGTGATTTTCTTACAGGGCGGATCTGACCACATCACTTGACACCATTCCCAACTCAGTAAAAATTCCAATTTCCAGGCAGCTAGAAGGCACAGTGAATATAGAGCATCGTCCTAGAGTCAGGAGGAGCTGAGTTCAAATCAGACCTCAAACACCTGAGCAAGTCACTTAACCCCATTACCATGCATACAATAAAATTTAAAAAGTCTAATTTCTCAAAATACCTCTAGGATCAAATACAGAATTTTCTGTTCACAATTTAAAGCCCTTCACAATATGTTCCTATTCTGACTACTTCCTTCAGAACATTCTTAATTGGATTATTGACTGTTCCTCACATATCAGTAACATTCATATTCACATTCATTCATTCTCTCTTCTCTCTCTGTTCCTCCCCTTCCGCTTTCATTTTTGTCTCCATTTCTTTCTCCTCCCTCCCTCCTTCCTCTCTCTCCTTTCTGTTTCTCTGTATCTGTTTCTGTCTATTTCTATCTGTGTCTGTCTGTCTCTCTTTCCTTCCTACTCTTCTCCCACTTCTAGCTTTCCCCCATCTCTTAAAACTGCTCCAGGTCTTCCCAGGGGACCAACTAAATGCACAGTATAGCATTTTCTGTTGCAGTGAAAATTTAGGAGCTGCTAAGATGGCAAATGTTAACAAGTTAAATAAACAAAGGTTTATGCCATAAGTGCCTTTTTAAGCACTGGAGATGCTTAAGGCAAAAAACAGTCTCAGCTTTCAAGGTCCACAGAGTCTATAGCGTGAAATAGTAAGCAAACAACAAACAAGATATTTACAGGATAAACTGGAAAAAACAAAAAGAAAGGGAGGTTCTAGCATTAAAGTTAATCAAGAAGGTGAAATTTTTGATGAGTCTTGAATGAAGCCAACGAAAAGAAAAGAGATAAATTCTAAATATGAGAGATAGCCAATGAAAATGCCCAGAATGAGAGGACTGTGTCTCTTGAGCAAGGAAGAGCCAAAGGCCACGGTCCCTTAAGAAGAGCCCAGGGAAGGGAGCCATGTCTTGCCTGAGGAGCAGCAACATATAGATAGTACTATGTTCTAAAAAAATCATGAGCATGATAAACACAGAGAAGCACAGAAAAAAATATGAAACGATGTTGAGTAAAGCAGAATCAGGAAAAATCATAGAAAATGACTGACAACACAATGTTAAGAACAAAAACCAACAATCAAAATTGAATTCTGAAAATCTAAAAACTTGAGTCCTCAAAAAAAAGTTATTTCACTACTAGAAATAATTAGCAACTTTAGCAAAGTCGCAGAATATAAAATAAACCCTCATAAATCCTCAACATTCCTATATATAATCAGCAAGATGCAGCAGAAAGAGCTAGAAAGAGAAATCCCATTCAAAATAACTTCAGACAGGGCTGCTAGGTGGCGCAGTGGATAGAGTACCAGCACTGGAGTCAAGAGTCCCTGAGTTCAAAGTCAGCCTCTGACACTAATTATCTAGCTGTGTGGCCTTGGGCAAGCCACTTAACCCCATTGCCTTGCAAAAAAAAAAAAAACCAAACAAAGTAACTTCAGACAATATAAAATACTTTAGGAGTCTACCTACCAAGGTAGACTCAGAAACTTTTGGAAAACAATTACAAAATACTTCTTACACAAATAAAATCAGATTAAATAATTAGGCAAATATCAACTGCTCATGGATAAGCCAAGCAAATATATTAAAAATGACAATTCTACCAAAATTAAACTACTTATTTAGTATCCTACCAAAATTCCAAAAAATTACTTTAATGAGTTAGAAAAAGTTGTAAGTAAATTCATATGGAGAAATAAAAAGCCAAGAACTTCCAGGGATTTAAGCGGGGGGAAAAAAGTGCAAAAGAAGGTGGCTTAGCCCTACCAGATCTGAAACTATATTAAAAAGTAACTGTCCTCAAAACTGTCTAGTATTGGCTAACAAATAGAGTGGTAGATCAGTGGAATAGACTAGGTGCCATAGCAGGAAATAATTATAATAATCTGCTATTTGATAAACCCAAAGAGTCCAGCTATTGGGATAAAAACTCTTAAAAAAAACTGTTGGGAAAATTGGAAGTTATTATGGCAGAAACGTGGATTAGACCAACACCTAACACCCTATACCAAGATAAGATCCAAATGGATACAGGATTTAGACATAAAAGATAATATTATAAGCAAATTAGGAGATCATGCAATAGATCAAGTAGTAGTTTACCTGTCAGATCTATTACAGAAAGGTAAGCAGTTTATGACCAAGGAAGAGATGAAGAACATCATTAAAAACAAACTAAATAATTTTGATTACATTAAATTGGAAATCAAAATGATCCATAGTCATATGAAAAATTGGTCTAAATCACTAATTATTAGAGAAATGCAAATCAAAGTATCTCTGAGGTACCTACCACCTCACACTTTTCAGACTGGCCAATATGATCAGAAAGGACAATGATCAAAATTGGAAGGGATATGGGAAATCTGGGACATTAATACATTGTTGGTGGTGCTGTGAACTCATCCAACCTTTCTGGAGAGCAATTAGGAATTATGCTCAAAGGGCAATAAAAATGTGCATACCCTTTGATCCAGCAATACCACTACTGGGTCTATACCCCGGAAGAGAACATGAAAAGGGGTAAAAAAACAACCTGTACAAAATTATTCATAGCAGCTTTGTTTGTGGTGGCAAAGAATTGGAAACTGAGTGAATGTCCATCAATTGGGGAATGGCTTAACAAATTGTGGTATATGTATGTCATAGAATACTATTGTTCTATTAGAAACCAGGAGGAATGGGAATTCAGGGAAACCTAGAAGGATTTGCATAAACTGATGCTGAGCGAGATGAGCAGAACCAGAAAAACACTATACACCCTATGTGTCCTTGGACAAAGCACTTAATCCTGATGGCCTCACAACCAAGGTCATCTCCAATCGTCCTAATCCACTGGCCTCAGATGTCTCTGGAGGAAAAAGTGAGGTTGATGACTTAACACAGCACTGCCCCCACTCCAATCCAATTCACTTGCTTGTTATGGTATCACCTCTCTGAGGTCATGGTGCTCTTCAAGAAAGAAGGACTAACACAGCATCAGTATCATCAACTGACCATTAAAGAATCAATCAGTAAGATAAAGATATACCTAAAGGCTAAGAGCTCATGAGTTATATACTTCCAAACAAAACAAGATTAATCCTTTATTCAAAAGATCTCTTATTTTGCAATAAAGAAACTCTCCTTGTAGACCTGAATATGTTCCTATTTATATTAATGTCTAAGTGCATACTCTCTTGCATATGATCATACAAGTGTGTGTGTGTGTGTGTGTGTGTGTGTGTGTGTGTGTGTGTGTGTGTCAGTGTATCTAGGTCACAGGGTCACAGATTTGGTAATAAAACAATTGATTTTTTAAATTCATGCACTTAATATCTAGGTCCAAATAAGTATTGTTCTTCAAAGCAGACACCTGGTAACAAATACATTTAGTTCAATAATATCGTCATCATCCAAAATATTTAAGAATTCCTGTTATGGAACTGCCTTTTAAAAAAAATGTAACATGACAACTTTCATTTGAATACTTTGCAAAGTATTTTAAAATGCTCACTTAATCCTCTCAACATTATGCTAGAAGGTAAATATAGGATTGCTATGACTAAATTTAGGTGAATTTAACAGATGAAGAAATAAGGGATATGCCAAGTCTTCCAATGCTTTCTTATAAGGCATTTTATCAACATTAAAATGGTAAAGAAAGATAAACCTTTCTTAATGTGAGTACTGCTTCAAGTACTATACATTCTTTCCTAAGTGTTTAAATCATACCCCCCATTTCAAGATATTACTCAAAAATCATAATAAGAACAAAAATCAAAATTAGTAGGATTAGCATTAATAGATTTATACAATTTACTAATAACAATAATGCTTTATTATCAATGAGAATATTTCTTCTTGGATTTAAATCCTAACTACTCTAAACAAACAAACAAAAAAATGCCTACCTGAACTATCATCTATCCCAGAGGCTTTAGTCATAGAACCATTACATAGGTTTATGGGTGAGGATATCATGAAGGCCATAATAATCCTCTCATGGGATTTTGTTTCCACCAATCACCATACTTCAAACATCTGGTTCCCAACAGGGTAAAAGTTGTCACCATATGATCTATGATAACACCTATACCCAATATTAGTTTTTTCAATACATTTCCTTTTCATTCTCTAGAAAAAATGAACTGTTTTCTCCTAAAAAGAGAACCAGCTATAGGCAAGTTTAATTTTTTTGATATCACATTCCTAATTATAAAAGTTTTTCTATAATGTTAATAAGAGAACAGGAGAAGTAAATTAAAATTCTTTTAATTTACACCATTTTGTTAATTTTGAAAATTTTTAATTTTTCTCCAAAAAGTTATAAATTTTCAACAAAAAGTTCAATTACTTACATTCGAAGAGAAGTACAGAAATAAAACTACTCTAAAATGACAAATAACCAAAAGATCTCTTTATATCAAACATTAAGATTCTATTTTTTAAATGTATAACAGAATGACAGATAACCAACATTCAGAGTGCTAACAGGTAGGGGAAAAAAATATAAATAAACCCAAAGGAGTATCTTTCACATAATGAGTACATTCCACATGAAAGACATGTGGAAGAGTACAGAGAGAAGTTTTGCAGAATGAGGGGTGATGGTGTGGATGACTGAGAGTACTAGGGGAAGAAATACACATTGGATCATTAAACTAATAAAGAACTGAGATATATTTTAATCTAAATGCTTCTCTTTCTTTAAAAAAAATTTGGGATAAAAATAATGAAATCAAAATAATGAATTAAAAAATTGTTAGCTATTTGTTAACTATGTTAACATGCCAACAACTACATCCAAGGACTTTCACAACTTAATTAAACTTTACTCCCCTTGCTTTATATCACTCTACAAGCCCCTCCACATTTTTTTCTAGTCAAATGGGATTATTCAGCATCCCCCACACCCTAATTCTCTATCGTAGTTTATGTATTGCTTTTCTTATCACATCTGAACTCTCCTATTAAATTCTATCTATCCTTCAAAACTCAATGTAAATACCACTTCTTCAATTAAACTTTTCTTAATACTACCTCAAAATAGAATTCATCTTTGCCTCCTCAGACCTCAAATAGCAACCTTAACTTTTGGGGATCTATTTTGTATTATTTTTAACACTGTAAAAATTCATGAGGGTAGAAATGAGTCAGAGTAATCTGTCATCAACAGTGCCTAGTGTAATGCCCTATATGGCAGACAATTAATAAATATTTGCTGGACTGAACTATGCATTATTCTGATGTGCTGTACAAACTTGTAAATGGTATGAGAAACAGTTGAATAGAGTTTGAAATCACTATCTCAGAGCTTGCTTTCTTGAAAAATAACTTTGTCAACATAATTTTTTTTTTGCTCATTTTTCTCATGAAGATGGAATAAAGCATATATAATTGCATTCCTTCATATATGGAAAACTCACACAGGGCAAGCTCACACAAGGAGTCAGAACAAGCGAGACTGAGACACTCTGAAGGACTCATTGAAGAACTTTAGAAAATGACTGTACAGCTTCAGAGATATTGGCACAGGACCACCCTGCATGGCAAGCCCTCATCAGTAGGAGGACTGCACTCTATGAGAAAGGCAGAACAGAAGCACCTCAAAGGAAATGTGACATAGCTAAGTTTAGAGAACCCATCCCAGGTGTTCGCATGGACTATTTATGGCCAACTGTGGTATTCCTAACTGTATTGGTCTAATCAGTCATAGTCAAACACACTGTAATTTGTCTAAAATACAGTGATGTCATTTTGGTCTTCTTTGATAATGAAGGATAAGAACCAACCGTCTTATTCTTTCTATCCCCCTATGTCTAAATCCATACCCCATTTTGACCTCATCTTGGTAAAGGGTGAAAGATGTCAGTCTAAGCCTAGTTTTTACCATAAAATTTTCCAGTTTTTCCAGCAGTTTTTGTCAAATACCGAGCTCCTTGTCCCAGAAGCTGGAGTCTGGGTTTATCAAACAGTAGATTATTATAGCCATTTTTATTCCTTGTGGGATGCAGCCAAAGCAGTTATTAGGGGAAATTTTATATCTCTAATGAATAAAATAAAGAGATCAATAAATTGGACATGGAACTAAAAAAGTTAGAAAAGAACAAATTAAAAATCCTCAATTAAATACTAAATTAGAAATTCTGAAAATCAAAGGAGAAATTAATAAAATTGAAAGTAAGAAAATTATTGAACTAATGAATAAAACTAAGAGTTGGTTTTATGGAAAAAAAAGTAATGAAGATAAACATTTGATTAAACTGATTGAAAACAAATTATGAAAAAACCAAATTACCAGTATCAAATAATGAAAACAGTGAGCTCACCACCAATGAGGAGAAAATTAAAGTAATAATTCGGTGCTATTTTGACCATCTGTACACCAAACAAATCTGACAATATTAGTGAAATGGATGAATTTTTACAAAAACAAAAACTAACCAAATTAACAGGAGAGGAAATAAAATACCTAAAATACCTTTTCAGAAAAAGAAATTTAACAAGTCATCAATAAATTCCCTATGAAAAAATATCCAGAGTCAGATTTGGATTTAATGAATACTACCAAACATTTAATGAACTGATTCCAATTATAAATAAATTATTTGAAAAAAAAAAATCAATGAAGTTCTGACAAATTTCTTTTATGATACGAATATGGTGCTGGCACCTAAACCAAGAAGAGCCAAAACAAAGAAAATTATCACCTTGGTATGAATAATAATGTAAAAATTTTAAATGAAATTTTCACAAAGATTACAGCAAGCTTTCATTAAGATAACACACTACAATCAGGTAGGATTTAGATCAAGTATGCAGTGATGGTTCAATATTAGGGCAACAATCAGCATAATAAACCATATCAATAACAAAATTAACAAATCACATGATTATCTCAATAGATGTTAAAAAAGTTTTTTGACAAAATACACAATTCCTATTAAAAACACTAGAGAGCATAGGAATAAATGGAGTTTTCCTTAAAATGATAAGCAGTATCTATCTAAAACCATCAGCAAGCATTATATGTAATGGGGATAAGCTAGAAGCATTCTCAACTGACCAGAGATGAAACAAGATGCCCATTAATGTTACTAATATTCATTATTGTAATAGAAATGTTAGCTTTAGCAATAAATAAAGAAAAAGAAAATGAAACTAGAATACACAACAAGGAAACAAACCTCTCAATCTTTTGCAGATGATATAACAGAATTTAGAGAATCCTAGAAAATCAACTAAAAAACTACAGCAATTAATAATACCTTTAGTAAAATAGCAAGATATAAAATAAACTCACATAAATCATCAGCAATTCAAGGCCCAACAGCAAGTGATAGAAAGAGAAATTCATTTAAAGTAACTGAAGACAACATAAAATACTTGGAATCTACCTGCCAAGACAAATTCAGAAATTATTAACAGTTACAAAACTCCTTTCACACAAATAGTCATATCTAAACTGTCAATAGTTCATGGGTAACTCAAGCTACTGTAATAAAAAGGACAATTCTATCCACATTAAATTACTTATACAATCGAACTACCAAAAAAGACAGAGCTAGAAAAAATAGTAACAGTTACTCATCTGGAAAAACAAAAGATCAAAAATATCAGGATGTTCATGAAAAAAACTAAATGGAAGGTGAGCTACTCATATCAAATATAAAATGACACTATAAAGCAATAGTGATCAAAACTGTATAGAAATGGCTAAAGATGAATGTTGAAAACTATCTTTGATTGTAATTGGAAAAAATAACATTAATAACTAAAAAACCAAAAAACTGACTAAAAAAGGGGATGGGCCAAACAACAGTATTGTTGTTCTGAGCACAAAATGATAATAAAATTAAAAATCTATCAAAGGGACAGCTAGGTGGCGCAGTGGATAGAGCACCAGCCCTGGAGTCAGGAGTACCCAAGTTCAAATCCAGCCTCAGACACTTAATAATTACCTAGCTGTGTGGCCTTGGGCAAGCTACTTAACCCCATTTGCCTTGCAAAAAGAAAAAAAACTATCAAAAACAAATGCTATAAAGAGTGTGATGATGAACGATGACTTAGTTCTCAGCAGAACAATGATCAAGGATAATATATAAGAAAAAGATAAAAGGAATTTATTAAAAGTGAGAAAATTGTAACATGAATGTAATTATACATCTGTAACCCGTATCAAATTACTTGATGCCAAGAGAAGGGAGAGGATCAATGGAGAGGGTGAAAAAATGTGGAGCTCAAAATCTTACCAAAAAAAAATGGAGAAAATTATCTTTGCATATAGGTAGAAAAATAAATAAATAAATAACAATTTATGTTTAAAAATTAAAAAAAAAAACAACAGAAAAAAGGAATGTTGTGATATCATCATGAGTGGGGATCTACAGGTGTGAAACACTGCAAAAAGACTTCTTCAATATGCTTATTAGTTTTACTAAATCTTTTTACTTTTTAAAATGAATAATAAAAATGCAGTTTATAAAAAAAGAAAATAAAATTTCAATTTAAAACTATTGACAGATAAGCAATGAACTGCCACACTTGTAACAAATGAAATCAATATTCAATTTCAAGAGACTTAGAAAGAAAACAGATCTTATGGACAGGTTCTCTTCTCTAGCCTTCCCTGTCACCTCTATACCACCCCTCCCCTCCCATACATAGTCATGTATAAATTTTGACTGGATGGAAGACTACTGTTGAAAGTAGCTACATAAAGGAGATGAGGACTGTCAAAAGTATTTTAACCTAATTTTAATTGTATGGCTATATTGTGCTTTATTTAAGGGGCCTTACTATATTTGTTGAGATGGTTTTTACCAAAAAAAATTCATCTTTAAAAGGGTTGACCTCTTTTCTCTAAAAGTAAATAAGCTTCTATACCCAAATATATAAGAAATCACAGCAAGGAACTTATTAAAAGTGAGAAAATTGTGAACAGCACACAAACTTGGAAAAGAGCTAACACATATGGGTCACTCACTTAGTTCCCTCTCAAGCCTGATTTCTTCTAAAACTATATTTCAAGAAAGGGCTCAATCATAACTTCACCTCTTTTCACATATCCCTCTCTTCCCATTCACCCCACTTACAGTTCATTAACCATGATCAAATCAACTCTGCCACAATCCCTATTCCCATATCCCCTATTGCTGTTGTTCAGCTGTGTCTGACACTTCCTAACTAACTTCATGGATCAACTAACTGTTCATGGGTTTTTATTAGCAAAGTTATTGGAGTGGCTTGCCAATCTTGAGGCAGGGGTTAAGTGACTTGCCCAGCTGTCACACAGCTAGTAAGTGTCTGAGGTCAAAATTGAATTCTGTCTTTCTGGTCACACTTGGAAATAACCACTATTTTGTCAGATTCAAAACCTTTGCTACCAACTTAGTTTTCTATTTCAGGTCACTAAATTCCACAAAACTTTTCTTTGTCTCACAGCACCAGTATCAGAGGCATCATATGTCTAAGAGATTAAGTTAGTCTTTGGTAATTAAGTATATGTCATAAACTGCATGGATTTCCTTCAAACCAGATTAGGAATAAAAGTGAGGTCTTTATCTGTATTAGTACATTATATAAAAACTGAATTATCTTCTTCAAAAAATAAAACAAAATCAAATCCAGCCTCAGACGCTTAATAATTACCTAGCTGTGTGGCCTTGAGCAAGTCACTTAACCCCATTAACTTGCAAAAAAACAAAAAGAAAACAAAATCCACCCCTCTTAATAACTCTACTGTCTATGTACTGTTTAATATTATAAATGCTATATTCCTGCTCAAAATGTTGTTTTTCAAACTCTAATTAGGTTTGTAAATCTGAATGTCAATCAATCTCTGACTTCCCCAAGGTCTGTGCCTCTACAGCTATAAATCCGAAGGCAGGCTCTGTTTCACACAACCTGTTTCACCTGATTCCATACACAAGTTTGTAATTTTAGATTTCACAGCTGAATAGACAATTAGTTATAAAGATTATCCTGAGGAAGCGAGAACTAGTCTGGTTATCCCAAGATAGGAGACAATAGTTTTCCTTCTAACAGAATCCTTATCAGTTTTCTTACAATGGCCTTGTGAACATATTAAAGAAATCTTAAATTAGTGACACCTTTATGTATTAATGTATAACCTGACTGATTGAATAGCAACAAAATTTTATGTCTTTTTGTTCTTTCTGTAAATATGCCCCCAAAACTTTTATTAGGGTTAATATCTTTAATGATATCATCCAACTTGTTATATAGGGATGGTAAGATTCTAGAGAATAAAACTTCTTGTTATTTCATTTTGGCCTAAGAAAATTATGGTGAAAAAATATATAATTCATTCTCCTTAGTTATAAAAGGAATTCTGCTTTGTTCCTCAAATTCAGTCAGTTTTCTTTTTTTTTTTTCAGGCACAGCCAACATATTCATGTTTTGCTTGGCTGTACTATTTATTTGTTTATCCATCCATCCATCCATCCATCCATTGATTGATTTTTAAGTTTTTGCAAGGTAAATGGAGTTAAATGGCTTGCCCAAGGCCACACAGCTAGGTAATTATTAGTGTCTGAGACCAGATTTGAACCCAGGTACTCCTGACTCCAGGGCTGGTGCTCTATCCACTGCGCCACCTAGCCGCCCTGGTTGTACTATTTATTGAGAGGGCTTTTTGTTGTAGTGGATTTTTTGGGAGGGGGGAAGAGCTAATGATGAATGATGACCCCCTCCCAAAGGAAAGAGTCAATATATTACCTTTAATTCAAAGAACAAAAGCATGCTGAGAGGGAAAGAGATAAATTGGATGGCTTCAGAACTAATGTGTTGAATTTGTCATAATTACATATGGTGAGTGTGTGTAAATATAAATACATATTTTAAAAACAAGCTGTATGTAATAAATTCAGTTTTATGAATAAAGCTTATTTTCTTCATTGAAAGTGAAAAGTACTCAGTTAAGTTGATGTTTGTCAAGGTTATAATAAAAAATAAAGATCCCAAATGAAAAAGGGGAAGAAAAGGCATTAGATTTGACAACTGACTTTCAGTTGATAAGTTGGAAACCAGACTTCAAGGGTTTACAATTGAGTGAGAAGCAAAAGTGGAAGCATCTACCTAAGAAATGGTTTTCTCAAGGAATTTAGCTAAGGAAAGTAAGGAGACACATAGGACAACTGAACAAGAAAGGTTAGATCAAATGAAGATTTTTAAGGATGGGTGAAAAGCATGTTTGTAGGCAGTAGGGAAGAAGTTAATAGATATGGGAATACTGAACATTAGTGAGAATGGATGGGACACTAATGGAAATTTGCTGGAATATATGAACTGATGAGATCAAGGGAACAATTATCGAATTAGTCTTGGCAAAGATAAAGGCTATGACTTCAAGTTAAGGTGAAAGAGATAAAAGGAAAAAGCTGTGAGTTTTAGAGAGAAGTAAGTAAATGGTCTCAAGTTTCTCAATCAAGTATGAAGAGAGCTCTGCTGAAAGGACTGGGAGAAAATAGAGAACTGATGCTAGGAGAGTCGGTTAAGATTTTGTTATATGGGGTAGGGCAGCTAGATGGCATAGTGGATAGAGCACCAGCCCAGGAGTCAAGAGGACCTGAGTTCAAATAGGGACTCAGACCTTTGATATAGCTGTGCAACCTTGGGCAGGTCACTTTAACCCCAGTGCCTCACAAAAACAAAAACAACAAAAAAGACTGTGAAATCAGTCCAATCAGCACAGTTTCATAAGATTTTCTACAACTCCATTCAGTAGCACAGCACCCCTTCCTTTAAAGCCAATTCACTTGCATGTCATGGCATCACCTCCCTGATGTCATTCATGGTCTTTTTCAAGAACTAAGTACAATCACCTCTGTGAGTAATAGGAACACTGGTGGCAAAGTTGGGCTACATAGCTTTTCTCATTTTCTCTTTCTTTCATTCATTCCCTCTTTCTTTTAATTCTTGTACTTGTGAGTATTCTGCCCAAAGCCCTGCTAAGATTTCTTGGGGGTTTTACAGGCCCCAAATCACACTGGCTTTCCTGGATTAGACAACTTGGTCATTGCTGGACCACGACCAGTTCAGAGTGAATTCAAATAGCTATTCTATCTGTTTTGGCCAGACTGGGTTTGTTATGTTGTGTTTTTTTTTTTGACTATGCAAAAAGCAGATCCTAGTTTCTTTTGCATCTGACTTAAGTTGAGTCATATTTCTCCCCCCCATGACTCCCACCAGACCCTGTCATAATTACATATGGTGAGTGTGTGTAAATACAAATACATATTTTAAAAACAAGCTGTTTTTTAATTCAGTTTCATAAATAAAGCTCTTATTTTCTTCATTGAAAGTGAAAGTACGGGGCAGCTAGGTGGCACAGTAGATAGAGCACTGGTCCTGGAATCAAGAGTACCTGAGTTCAAATCTGGCCTCAGACAATTAATAATTACCTAGCTGTGTGACCTTGGGCAAGTCATTTAACCCCACTGCCTTAAAATAATTTTTTTTTAAAAAAGTGAAAATACTCAGGGAAGAAAAGGCATTAGATTTCACAACTGACATTGAGATACCTTGAGTGTTTTACCCTCCCAATAATTTCTTTTTTTTCTTCTTTTTTGGAAGTGGTTATTCTAGGCTTCTGTGCCCATCTTTCTGTTACATCTTTCTGTTACCATCTAATGTCTGAATGGGTGTGTCCTCAGTCAAACTGTGACCTGGGAAAGATCTAGTTTGTTTGTTTAATTCTTATTTAAGGCAATGGGATTAAGTGACTTGCCCAAGGTCACACAGCTAAGCAATTATTATTAAGTGTCAGAGGCTGATTTGAACCCAGGTCCTCTTGACTCTAGGGCCTGTACTCTATCCACTGTGCCACCTAGCTGCCCCTAAAAAGATCTAGTTTTTAAAAGTCAATACCTCCTACTGCATCCAGGGTTATCTCTGGTTGTCCTGATTCATATCTGACCACTGAACCTAGATGTCTACAGAAGAGGAAAGTGAGTCTAATGATCTTGCCCAGCGTCCCTTTCTTAAATCCAATCCACTTCCATGTCATGACATCAACTCTCTGTTATGATGATCTTCAAGAACAAGGATAAACAACAGCACAACAAAGTAGAGCAAAGGAAAAGTCTGGTGGAGTCATGGGGGGGGGGGGGGGAGACATATGACTCAACAACTTCATTTAGACATCTCTGCATCTCATTCTTCACCAAACTACTGACTTCCCTGGTTTCCTTGAACTAAAACTCCAAATCCAACAGGAAGCGTTTCCCAGTCCCTCTCTCTTAAGACCAGTGTCTTCCTTCTGTTTATTATTTCCTAATTATCCTGGATATAACTTTGCTTTGTACAAATGTTTCCATATTGTCTTCCCTACTAAATTGTAAGCTCCTGGAGGACTCTTTTTGTATTCCCAACCCTTAGTGTATGGTACAAAAATTACTGAATTGAACTGTTGAACTTGTACAATCTCTTTCCTAGTTTTGGCAAAGCAACATCTATCTGTGAAAGGAAAGGAGCATAAATAATTCAAGTATAAAGGACAATGCACATTTGAACTTAATCACTAAAAGATCAGGATGACCATCCCCTGTGTTTAACTGAGGTAAAAGGAGTAGAGATCATGGTAACAGAGAAAACTGAAGACACTCGAAAGTTAGATTAGTTGAAGAAAAATCAGCTTGTATATTAGTTTTCCCTACTAGCTCTATCATATTCAAAATTTGATGGGCATGTCAGTATGACATACCTTTATCATAATAATTGACAGAAAAGTGAAACAAAATAGAGTCATGAAAAGATACCAAGACTAATCGTGTCAAGAAAGATATCCAGTGGGAGGTGGAGCCAAGATGCTGAGTAAAGGCAGGGACTCACCAAGCTCTCCTCCAAACTTTTCCAAATACCTTTAAATAAAGATTCTAAAGAAATTCTAGAGTGGAAGAACTCACAAAAAAAAAAAGAATAAAATAATTTTACAGCTCAAGACAATTTAGAAATTTGGCAAGAATGAACAGCTCTTTGTGGAAAGCAATTTGGAATTATGCCCAAAGGTTAACAAAAATGTGCATACCCTTTGATCCAGCAATATCACTACTGGGACTATACCTTGAAGAGATGATGAAAAAGGGTAAAAACATCAGTTGTACAAAATTATTCACAGCAGCCCCTTTTGTGGTGGAAAAGAATTGGAAATCAAATAAATGTCCTTCAATTGGGGAATGGCTTAGCAAACTGTGGTATATGTATGTCATGGAACAACTATTGTTCTATTAGAAACCAGGAGGGATGGGAATTCAGGGAAGCCTGGAGGGATCTGCATGAACTGACGCCGAGTGAGATGAGCAGAACCAGACAAACACTGCACACCCTAACAGCAACATGGGGGTGATAATCAACCTTGATGGACTTGCTCATTCCATCAGTGCAACAATCAGGGAAAATTTGGGGGTATCTGCAAGGGAGAATACCATCTGTATCCAGACAAAGAAATGTGGAGTTTAAAGACCAAAGACTATTACCTTTAACTTAGAAAAAAAACCTTACCTTTTTATGTAATTTTGCTATCTCTTATATTTTACGTTTCTTCCTTAAGGGTATGATTTCTCTCATCACATTCAACTTAGATCAATGTATACTATGGAAACAATGTAAAGAGTTAATGGACTGCCTTCTGTGGGGGTGGGAAGCGAGATTAGGGGAAAACTGCTAAAACTCAAAATAATCTTTCTTGAATGACAAAAAAAAAGAAGTTTGGCAGGAAAGATCTGTCAGAACAGGGAGAGCAACTACTTCTGGAGCTCTCAACTGACAGAGAGTGAGTGGGGTAGAAGATTACTGGGGTCTCTGCTAGCACTGAGGCAGGACTCCATCACTTACTATGGGTACCTATCCTTGGTCTCAGGCCCAGGGCAGAAAAGAGTGTTTGCAGACACCCACAGGCCAGAGCATAGGCCAGGAAAGTGCTAAACACTTCTTCTTGGCTCATACTATGTAGAAGAATTGAAAACTTGCAGGTCCCTGGAAGTATCTCTGAAAACAGCCCCGACCCCTCTGGAAAAAACCCAAACATTGCACCCTCCATTCTAACTTCCTACTTTAACAAAGAGTTAAAAATCAAGTCATGGGCTGGGAAAATGAACAAAGAGAAAAATAATTCTTTGACTATAGAAAACTGCTATGGTGGCAAAGGTGATCAAAAGACACTCAGAAGATAATAACAAAGTTGAAGCTCCAACATCCAAAGCCTCCAAGAATAATACGAATTGGTTTCAAGGCTATGGAAAAGGCCATAAAGGACTTCAAAAATCAAATACAAGAAGTAGAGGAAAAATTGATTAAAGAAATGCAAATTAAAGTATCTCTGGGGTACCACCTCACACCTCTCAGACTGACCAATATGACTGGAAAGAATAATGATCAATGTTGGAGGGATGTGGGAAATCTGGGACACTAATAATGCATTGTTGGTGGAGCTGTGAACTCATCCAACCTTTCTGGAGAGCAATTTGGAATTATGCCCAAAGGGCAATAAAAATGTGCATACCCTTTGGCCAGTGATTCCATTACTGGGTTTGAATCCTGAAGAGATCATGAAAAATTCCATATATAAAAATAAAATTAAATTAAATGAAAATCTTAAAAAAAATCCCACATAATATTCATAGTAGCTTTGTTTGTGGTGGTGCTGAACCCAAAGAGCTAGACAGGAGACCAAAATTTGACAAGTTTGGAGATCTTTAATTTCCCAGGGACTGCCTGGGGATGAAGAGTACCCAAATCAGACAGTACCTGAGTGTTCAGGAGATAGGATTTTTATAGTGTTTGGGGGGGGAGGGGGGGGGTACTGAGAGCAAGCAGGATACAGAAGCAAAGACAGCAGTTACATATATTTTCTTGTCATACTACTACAAACATATGTAAACATATGGCTCAGTATAGATAGGGGGCTGGTCAGAGTGGGAAAGGGTCAGGGTCTTTGTGTTATGTCTGAACATGTTTCCTGAGACAGAGGGAGTCAAGTATTCAGGGGTTCCCACAGGTTTGAAGGACTGAAATTTACTATCTTATGGTGTCAGCTGCATCTGAGGAAGGGGAGGCAGTTTTGGGAGAAGGCAGGAATTTGACAGATACAGCAAGATAATTAGGCTAACAAGGGTGCTTTGTGAATCTTAGACAAATATATGGTATATCCATGAACCCCAGGGTCAAGCACTTGGGTCCTGTCAGACTACTTTCAAACCCAAAGGTGCCCAGGAAGGTGTCAAGGACTCCTTCCATACAGGAATTACACAAATATTGATATTGAAAATTTTTTTAGGTTTTTTTTTTGCAAGGCAAAACGGGGTTAAGTGGCTTGCCCAAGGCCACATAGCTAGGTAATTATGAAGTGTCTGAGATCAGATTTGAACCCAGGTACTCTTGACTCCAGTGCCAGTGCTTTATCCACTACGCCACCTAGCCGCCCTGATATTGCAAATTTATGGAATATCCGTGACCCCCAGGGTCAAGCATTTGGGTCCTGTCCAGTTATTTTCAGACCCAAAGGTGCCTAGCCAAATTTATATTTCTAAGGAGTTTCTCAGGGCCCAGAAGGATGTCAGGGACCCCTTTCTATACAGGAATTTCAAACATTGATATTGTACTTCAGTGGCAAAGAATTGGAAATCGAGGAGATGTCCATCAATTAGGGAATGGCTGAACAAATTGTGGTATATGTATATGAAGGAACACAATTGTTCTATTAGAAATCAGAAAGTATGGAAAGACTTGCATGAACTGATGCTAAGTGAGATGAGCAGAACCAGAAGAACACTGTACACCCTAAAAAATACATGGAGCAGGGGGTAGCTAGGTGACGCAATGGATAGAGCACCGGCCCTAGAGTCAGGAGTACCTGAGCGCAAATATGGCCTCAGACATTTTTTTTTTAGGTTTTTGCAAGGCAAACGGGGTTAAGTGGCTTGCCCAAGGCCACACAGCTACGTAATTATTAAATGTATGAGACCAAATTTGAACCCAGGTACTCCTGACTCCAAGGCAGGTGCTTTATCCACTATACCACCTAACGCCCCCGGCCTCAGACATTTAATAATTAATTACCTAGCTGTGTGGCCTTGGGCAAGCCACTTAATTCTATTATCTTGCAAAAAAAAAAGAAAGAAAAAAGAAAAATACATGGGGCAGTGATGAAACATGATAGATTTGGTCATTCCATCACTGCAATGATCAGGGATAATTTTAGGGAATCTATGATGGATAATACCATTTGTAACCAGAGAAAGAACTGTGGAGTTTAAACAAAGAGCAAAGTTCATGATCTTCAATTTTTAAAAGTTATCTTATGTATTATGTAATTTTACTATCTATAATGTTTCCTCCTTTTAGATCTGTTTCTTCTCTCAACTCTTTAAATTTGGATCTATGCATATCAAGGAAATAAATGTAAAGACTATATCATATTGCCTTCTGTTGGGAGAAAGGGGAGGGAAGGGAGGAAAAAAATTGCAAAACTCAGACTGCCAATGAAAAATGACTGTTAGAAACTATCATTGTATGTAATTGGAAAACAAATAAAATATTTATAATTAAAAATGATTGGTAGAAATTATCTTTAATTGGAAAACATAATTTTTTAAAAAAACAAAAAAAATTAACAAGCCAGCAGCTTTGTAAAAGAGACACAAAAAATAATACTTTAAAAACCAAACTAGGCTAAATGGTAAAAGAGATGCAAAAGCCAACGAGGAGAAGAATGTCTTAAAAAGCAGAACTCCTCAAATGGAAAAAGAGGCACAAAAATTCACTGAAGAAAAATATTCTGATAAAGTAGAACTGGTCAAATAGAAAAGGAGGTCCAAAAGTTCACTGGCAATTCCTTAAAAATTAGAATCGATCAAATGAAAGGTAATGAACTTATAAGAAATCAACAATAAAACAAAACAGAAAAAAATGAAAAAAAATAGAAGACAATGTGTACTATCTCAGTGGAAAAATAATTGACCTGGAAAATCGATCCAGGAGAGATGATTTAAAAATTATTGTCCTGAAAGCCATGATCAAAAAAATAACCTAGACACCTTTCAAGAAATTATCAAAGAAAACTTCCCTGGGGAGCAGCTAGGTGGCACAATGGATAGAATACTGGACCTTGAGTCATAAGAACCTGAGTTCAAATCCAACTGCAGACACTTAAAAAAACTGCCTAGCTGTGTGACCTTGGGCAATATTAACCCTATTGCCTTAAATTAATTAATCAATTAATTGATTTATCAATTAATTGATTAATTTAAGGAAAAGAATTTAGAAAAGCCATGAAAACTTTATAATCAAATGCAGAATGGCAGAAATAATACCTCCTTCTCTGATTATAATGCAATAAAAATCACATGCGATAATGGGCCATGGAGAGACAGACCTAAAACTAATTGGAAATTAAATAACCTCTTTTTAAAGAATGAGTGGATCAAACAACAAATTATAGATGATTTCATCCTAGATAATGACAATAACAAAACTTATGGGATATAGCCAAGGCAGTTATTAGAGGATATATTGTATCTTTAATTGCTTACATGAATAAAATAGAGAAAGAGAAAATCAATAACCTAGCAACTAAAGAAAATTTCCCTGGTATTCTAAAACCAGAAGGTAAATCCCTCAATCAGCCCCTGAAAGAGATCCCAAAATGAAAACTCCCAGGAATATTACAGCCAAATTACAGAGCTCCCAGGTCAAGGAGAAAATATTGCGAGAAGTCAGAAAGTTCAAAATTCAACTATCATGGAGCCACAGTCAGGAGTTTTTATATTAAAGGATTATAGGGCTTGAAATATGATATTCTAGATGGCTTGGATTACAACCAACAGTCAACTATCCACCAAAATTGAGCATACTCTTTCAGGAGAAAAGATAGGCATTCAATGAAATAATGGACTTTTAAAGTTTCCTGATGAAAGACCAGGACTGAAGAGAAAATTTGATCTTCAAAGTGAAGACTCAAGTGAAAAATAAAAAAGTAAACAAGAAAGGGAAAGCAGAAAGAACTTGATATTAAATTGTCTATATTCCTATATGGAAAGATAATACTTATAATTCATATGAACTTTGATATTAACAGGGCAGAGAAAGAACACAGATTTATAGAGAAAGAACTAGAGTTGACTATGAAGGAATGATATCCTTAAAAAAATAATATTGAGGGGAATATATTGGGAGAAAGGGAAGGGGCAAAGTAGAAGGGGGGGGATAAATTATCTCACATAAAGGAGCAAGGGAGCTCTTTTACAGTGGAGTGGAAGAGGAGGGAAGTGAGGGAGATTGAGTGAACCTTACTCTCAGAGTTCTCATCAGAACTGGCTCAAAGAGGGAATAGCACACATTCAATTGGGTATAGAAACCTAACTTGTCCTACTCCTAGTAGGAGGGAAAGTGGATAAAAGGGAATGGGAGGTTTGATAAAAGGGAATGGGAGGTTTGATGGAAGGGAAGGGAAGGTTCCCCTAGGGGAGGGACTAGTCTGAAGCAAATGCTTTTTTTTTAAATCTTTTATTTATTTTTTTTTTAGTTTTTTTGCAAGGCAATGGGGTTAAGTGGCTTACCCAAGGCCACACAGCTAGGTAATTATTAAGTGTCTGAGGTAGGATTTGAACTCAGGTACTCCTGACTCCAGGGCCAGTGCTCTATCCACTGCGCCACCTAGCCACCTCCACCTACTAATCTTAACTTCTAAAAAACCAAGTACAAGAGATCTGATCCCTTTTTCACCTGACAAAGAGTCAAAAATTTAGATTACTACCATGTTCCTCCCTTACTCTATTCCTAGGACTGGGAAAAGCACTGAATTTAGGATCTTCAAATTTGGGGGAGGGGGGTCTATACCTAGCATTTAGCACAATTTCCTGTATCAATAAGTCATTAAGAAATATTTGATATTGAATAAAAAAGAAAGGGAAATCATTACTTAGAGCAAAAATATCTGAATGTGATTGATCCACAAAGCTACTGTGCTTCATGTGATTTTGGGGGAATCAGTCAAGGGAAAGGTCTAAGAACTATAACCTCTTATATACTACATGTATCTTTCAAGTAGATTCTGACTCCAATTGGAATTTTTCTTGGATATATCAAGTACTTACTTCTGCAGTCTTTTTCTTTTGCTTGTTTTACTGCCAGATCTGAGATTAGAAATCCAAAGTCTTCCAGCTCCTGGACAAAGGTGGGCAAATCTGCTCATGCTTCAGGTCTTTAGTGTGCATTTATTGTCTAAGATAGTAACTTACTCGAGACTTTCCCAATCAGCATGGAGTTTATTAAAAATCACTTATATTTAACACCTTTAAGAACAGATGTGAGAGCACTGTCAGTAAACATTATTTCTGTACTAAATACATAGTATTGCAATCCCTGCTTCCCAATGGACCTCATCTTAAGCTAACCTCATCAACAAAAGGGTGAGATGAGGTAAGATTGAAAATATCTTGGAAAAGCATAAGGTACTTCTGGGTTTAAGCTTTGGAAGATGGCACCTTCCAAAAGAAAGGTAAGAAAGTCTTGACCACAGTGCTGCATATAAAACAGATTGGATTAATTACACTTTGAGCACATTGTTTTGAACATCAAGGAAGTATTAAATATTTGCTGAAGGCAAAATGTTACATATACTTCATTAAATTACATCAGTCAGAAATCTCCACACTGACTAGTTCAAATAGCAAATATTACACAGGTGGACGTGGAAAAAAAGGCATTCACAATTCTAGGAGATATCTAGAGACTGTTCCTAATAAATGTGTTTTCTTCTACAGCTCCTATTTCAAAGAAATGGTCAAAAAACTTGAAACCCTAGGCAATCAAGGGGTTTTCTAATTTCTACTTAAAATAGATAAATGTACATTGAGTACGATTTCCAGTGCTTCCATTCCCCCCCCCCCACACACACACACACGCACCCCTCTAAAAAAAATTTTCTAGGATACTAATGAAACTGGGAAGAAAGGGAAAAGAAAAGGGAAATTATATTTTGAAAATTTTAAAAACATTAAGTCACTTGAGGAGCTCAAGATGACTCGACCAGTATGCAGTATATAGTTGATACTTTAAAATAAATGGCTGCTGATTTACTGAAAGCACTTATCTTTTGCAGATATTGTTCCCATTTTACAAAGACAACTGAGGTTCACAGAGTTTAAGTGACTTGACTATGAATACACATGTGGGTGTCAGTGCAAAGATTTAAACCCTGATCATCCTAATTCCAAATCCATTACTATCTATTATGACACACTGTCTCTTACACCTTCTAGTTAAATCCTTGAAAAACAGTCTTAAAACCTCTTGCCAAACTTCAAACTAACTGAACAAAATATACTTGAGGATATGGGAAATAAACATGAAGCTGTAAAACATTGTACCAGGTCAAGAGAAGGGGTATGACGGCTTGAAACTTTACAAATTTCCACTTTATTTTTAGCCTCAAGGTCAAAATATAAAATGGATAGTCCAATTTATGACAAGTTCAGTCTTATGTATCAATTATTAGTTAGTGTGCATATGGATCTGAAAAATTGCTTAAGGAAATCAATATGTTCCCCTAATCAAAACTCTGCTCTCTTCCAAAACTCCCTCTAGTATATTCACTAACCTGATCTCTAGATTCCCTAGACTTAAAAACTCCAGAATCACCCTTGACTCCTTCCCTATTCTTCTACATAAAAGAGACTATATTTTAGAATGAGAAAAACTGGGCTAGACTTTTGTCACTTTCTGTTTCCCCATGAGCTTCCAAATCCAAATCCAGTTCCATAATGTGTTGCATGTTGTTTTTTGGCAAAACAGTGATTTCAATAATGCAGGTAAGTTTTTCCACAGAAAACTATCTGTAAACTACAGTCTTAAGAGAATTACCTAGAGCATTGATTTTCTTGCCTATGATCATAAATACTAGATATCTGAGGTTGAATTGAAATCTGTCACACCACTTCTGATTAGGAATTAGGAAACAAACTGCTCTCTAAAATCCATCTCAAACAGTCAAATGAACTGAATTCTATATTCTTCCTCCTATCTCTTCCATTCAGTGTTCCTTTCAATTCCTTTTCAATTCCAATTCAATTCCTTTTGCCTCCCCCCCCCCTTATTCTCACTCATCTTAATGAGACCAATTCAACGGACATTTTGTCAAGTGTCAGCACAGGGATGCAAAGTTTATAAAGTCTTCACGGAATTTATAATCTACAGGGATGTGAGAAAACACAGATAATTGTAATGAAAAATACAAAAAAAATCTTCTAAAAACACAGATACAGAAGAGATATGTAAAACGAAATCCTGGGAGATTATCACATAGCAGACTAGAATTTAGAGAGACCCGGGTTCAAGTCCCACCCCAGATTCACATGGATTAGGTTATCAGACAAGTCACTTAATCCCTCACAGGCATTCTTAAATCAGCCGTAAATAGGGATAATAGTACCTATTTAAAGGATTGTTGTAAGTATCAAATGAGATAAAAACAAAACAACATATATAAGTCAGCTATTATTAAGGGAAATGTCTTGGGTCTTCCAAATACTCTGCCACGAGGGAGTTAAGGATTTCTCGGTGGAACAGCAACATCAGAAAGTAAACTCTAAACTGACTGGAGACTAAATCGAGTATCGGTCTTGAAAGAGAAGGCAACCAAACAAAAGTTTTTCTACAGCAGTTGCTCTAAAACTTCGTGGCCGCCAGATTCTGGCTATTTATTTATTCAACATTATAAATTCATATTAGGCAAAGAAGTATGTACAGGATGTGAAGAAAACGTAAGCTTAAAGGATAACGTGAAGTCATTATAAAATACGAATCATTTTTTAAGTAGTGCTGAGGCCAAGCCAAGGCTATCATTAGAATAACAATGTGCTACTTTCCCTATTTTGTGAGCCACGTATAGAAAAGGGCACATCAGACAATTATCCCATTTCTCTTCTGCCCAAAAAGTTCCCGGGAGTCGTTTTCCTCATTCCTGGTCCCGCCATATCCCAAGCCCAAGGACCCAATCTCCGTCTGATTTTCGGAACCTCCCACCCAAGAAGGCCCGCACAGCCGGAGCCGCAGTGCGGCCAGGCCGGCCCCCGGGCCCCGCGCCCCGCGCCCCGCGCCCCGCGCCGGCAGGGACCCTGCCCCGGCCAGGCCCGGCACAGGCCAGGGGCCGCGGCTCTCCCCGTCCAGTGCCCTCCTCTCAGGCCCCGCCCATCCCCCGGCCCCCCCCCCCGGCCTCTCCGGGGCCTCGCGCCCCCCCGCGCGCGCACACGCCCGCGCCCCCTCCGCCGGGGGAGAGGGGGGAGACGAAGCCCCCCTTGCCGCGCGGCCCGGGCCGCCGCAGGCCCCGCCGCCGCCGCTCACCTTGCTGGATGTCGCCGTTGCTGCCGCCCGGGATGGGCACGCTGAGCTGGCGCTCGGGCTCGGGCAGGCAGCGCAGGCAGAAGGAGTGCAGGCAGGGCAGCAGCTTGGGCTCCGCCTCACGGCGGCTCTGCAGGCTCTGCTGACACACGGCGCAGGTGTCCAGCAGCGAGGCCGGGGGCCCGGGGACCGGCCCCGCCGGGGGCGCGGGGGCCGCGGGGGCCGCGGGCGCCGGGGCCGCGGCCGCCGGCGCCGCCATGGCCGGGCCCAGGCCCCCGGGGCCCGCCGGGGCCGCCAAGGCCGCGGGCGCCGGGCCCGCCGAGGCCGCCGACATGCCGCCGTCCTCGGGCCCGGCCGCCGCGCCGCCCTCCGGCCCGGCCCTGCCGCCCTCCTCCTCCTCCTCTTCCACCAGCACCGCGGCGAGAGGCGGCTCCGCCTCCAGCCCCGCGGGCCCCGCGGCCCCGGGCCCGGCCGCCGCCGCCGCCGCGCCGCCGCCGACCCCGCCGCCGCCGCTCTCGGCCTCGCCGCCGCCGCCGCCGCCTTTGTTTTCCGCCATGTTTTCCTCTTTGAACCCGCCGGACCGCCCCGCGCCGCCAGCCGCCCGCGCCGCCGCCACCCCCAGCCCCAGCCGCAGCGGCAGCGAGAACGGCCGTCGGGCACAAGCAGGAGCGCGGGCGCGCGCGCGCGGCGGCCCTTCCCCTCGCTCCCTCGCCGCGCTCCGCTTCGGGAGCGCGCGCGCGCAGCACGCACGGACGTCTCTTCCTCCGGGAGGGGGCGCGGGCCTGCGAGCCGGACGCGCGGGCGCGGGCGGGGCCGGCGCGGCCGGGGAGCGGCCGCCCCGCGCCTGCGCGCTGGCCGCCGCTCCGGCGCGGAGCCGGCTCCGAGGCGGGACTGGCGCGACGCCGCGCGGGGCTCCGGCGTCCTCCCGGCGCGGGTGAGGCGGCGGCGAGCGGGGCCGGGGCCGGGGCCGGGGCCGGGGCCGGGGCCGGGGCCGGGGCCGGGGCCGGGGCCGGGGCCGGGGCCGGGGCCGGGGCCGGGGCCGGGGCCGGGGGCGCCCAGACGCCCCGGGAGCGGGGGCCGCCCCGTGTCGTCCCGCCCTGGGCCGGGAGCCCGGGCGGGGCCTCGAGCTTCTGCCGCTGCCCCGGGAGGCCAAGAGGCTCCATCCCCCCCATCCTCCCCGCCCCCTGCCTTCCTCCTGCCCCCCATCCTCCTGACCCCCCGTCTCCTCCCTTCCTCCCTGCCCCCTGCCATCCTCCCCGCCCCCTCCCATCCTCCTGCCCCCTGCCATCCTCCTGCCCCCCATCCTCCCCGCCCCCTGCCTTCCTCCTGCCCCCTCCCATCCTCCTGCCCCCAATCCTCCCCGCCCCCTGCCTTCCTCCTGCCCCCTCCCATCCTCCTGCCCCCCATCCTCCCCGCCCCCTGCCTTCCTCCTGCCCCCCCATCCTCCTGCCCCCATCCTCCTGCCCCCCCATCCTCCCCGCCCCCTCCCATCCTCCTGCCCCCAGTCCTCCCCGCCCCCTGCCTTCCTCCTGCCCCCCCATCCTCCTGCCCCCTCCCATCCTCCTGCCCCCTCCCATCCTCCTGCCCCCCATCCTCCCCGCCCCCTCCCATCCTCCTGCCCCCTCCCATCCTCCTGCCCCCCATCCTCCTGCCTCCCATCCTCCTGCCCCCCCATTCTCCCCACCCCCCTCCCATCCTCCTGCCCCCATCCTCCCCGCCCCCTGCCATTCTCCTGCCCCCCATCCTCCCGCCCCCTGCCATCCTCCCGCCCCCTGCCATCCTCCCCATCACCATCCTCCCACCCCCGAACCCCCGGAGGCCGAGCCTGAATTGGGGCCCTGCCCCCCGGATGGTAAGCTCCTCAAGGCCAGGGTTGGGACATGGGGGGAGGGGAAGCGCCCTATTTCTGGGGTCCAGCCTACCTATGAAAGCCCTGGAACACGGAGTCCGTTCCAGCTTTCTTTCTGTACCGAAGTGTTCCTTTAAGTTCATTACAAAAGAGGAAAAACTATTTAAACTAAGTGGCCCAGTCCAAGAGATGCCACTCCAGCTCCGGAATACAAGGACCTGAATGGAGTCCCACCTCTTACAGTAGTTGTGCAACTTTGGCCAAATCTGGGCCTTAGTTTCCTCATCTATAAAAGGAGAGAGCGGTGTGGACAAACCTAAGTGAAAGAAACTGGGTTAGTTGGTCGATTTGGGGTTGTTTTTCTGTTTTTTTGTTGTTGTTGCAAAGAAATGCTGTTAAGTGACTTGCCCAATTTGAACTCAGGTCCTCCTGACTCCAGGGCCTGTGCTCTACCCAGTGTACCACCTAGCTGCCCGTTTGTCGATTTTTAAAACAATTTGTATCCTTGCCAGTAGCAACCTGATCCTAAAAGGGAGGATATCTCCAATTTGTTCTGGTACGACTTCTCTGCATTTGACCTAAAAATAAAAAATTAAATGAAACTTGTTTTAACCTCCAAATTTTTCATCTCAAGAAAGAGCAAAACAAATGAGATTAAGATATTTATCTTAAACTCACTGCTTACCCAGGCATGCTTGGGTGGGGTGGGGGGGGGGGACAATTAGAAAATCTGACCTCAAAATGGAGTTTAGAGAGGGCTTCTTATACAACTCTACTATCAGAAGACTGGATCTGAAAGAGCTGCCTCTGGAGTCCAGGAGAGCAGCCCTCAACTCAGGATGAAGCTGAATATCAGACATACTGTATCCAGAAGGACATTCCAGGAGAACTGACTCCTCTGATCCAGGATCTTGGTGCCTTATCAGTTATGCTAAGACACCCACAAAAGGGTATGAATCTATTCCCCCCTAGGATTTCAGGTCTACCGTTGATACAATGGGAAGATTCATATTTGTTTTCAGAGATCAATCTCTAAATATCTTGTTTACACACATAGCTATACATAAATTATCTTCCCTAGTCTGTGAGCTCCTTGAGATTAGGTATCTACTTTTGCTTTTTTTTTTGTATTCCCAGTTCCTAACACTTGGTAAGAACTTAAAAAATTTTTATTAACTGACCAACTAGAAAATTAAGTCCAAAAATGGTTGTATCCAGATCATAGAAGTTAGGAAAAGAGAGGTCATTAGAAGTCTTCTAGTCCAAACTCATTTTATTGATGTAACTGAAACCCAAAAAGGAGAAGAGACTTGATCCAGAACAAACCAATAATAAATGCAACTATTAAATAAATGAATAAATGAGTGAATACAAGAAATTCTCTTTCCCAATCTCTTGACTCCATTTCTCCACTGACTATTCAGTCCTTCACCATCTAGTCCAACTTCCTGAAGTCAGTGGTTTTGACAGGTCATTGTATTTGAACTGGATAATGGGAAGCTTTTGAAAGGTTTTCAGTGTGCATTACAAGTCTGGCAGCGATGTATAAAATCAATTAGAATGAGTAGAGAATGAAGGCATTAATCAGTAGAGAATTATTAAAATAAGTCAAGTGACAGCTATTTAGTTTGTGATTAGAGATTTCATCTATTCAGCATGTCAAGGATATTTCTCTGCTAAAAACAAAAAAAACAAGAGGATCTTAGAAGTCTTGATAAATTTCCCAGCTGATTTTATCTTTAGGAAGATAGAAAAAAGTTGTGAAAAAAATTCTCTTCCATTCTTGATTCTACCCAATAAGAAACTTCAATATGGTCAATGGAGAAGACAAGACAGGAACTCTAGGAAGA
This sequence comes from Macrotis lagotis, assembly GCF_037893015.1. Classification (NCBI taxonomy): domain Eukaryota; kingdom Metazoa; phylum Chordata; class Mammalia; order Peramelemorphia; family Peramelidae; genus Macrotis; species Macrotis lagotis. Next base: position 219,153,664 of record NC_133662.1, read on the forward strand.
AGTGACCCAACTATGTTAGCACTCATGATAAATTAAGAAGGAAAAATAAGGCATAATCTGACTTGTACCCTAAACTTTAGGAGAATATGTTTCCAGAAATTCAGGGTGGGGGAAGATCCTTTGGTCTGCCATTATGAGATGAAAAGCTGTCAAGAAAGAAATTCAGACTTCAAATACAAGTAATTTTGATGAGCACAAAAAGGGAATTATGTCTACAAAGACCAGTTACTCTACAAGTAGCTAACCAACAATATCAAATTCATGTTAAATGATACTGAAGCCATCAGTCTTGCAAAGCAACATAAAGGCTTTTATTTGTTTTTAACGATATTGCAGACTAGAGAAAGAGTAAGGATATGATTAAAACCACTGCTTGAGATAAATTTTTAAAAAAAAAGAAGACAAAGTTAAAACTACTTGGCACTAATCTTATGTTTGCTTTACCAAGGAGAATGGAGAGGGATGGATTAGAAAATGATTAAAAAGAATGGGAAAGAAAAGACAATGAAGCACTGATTGTAGATGGCCTTTCCAAGAAGTTAACTCTCAAAAGGGAAGAGAGAAGATAATAGCTAGTGGGAATAGATAGATAAAATGATCGATTTTTGAAGATGGGGAAGACATGAGCACATTTATAAAAGGTTATATAGCTAATTGGTGACTGACCCAAGTCTGACACCTGACCAGTACTATTTTACAATGCTGCCAGCTTATGAAGTCAAGAAAGGTGACAATTGCAGTTTGAATAGGTTTGAGGTAATAGTAGTATTCCATCCAAGTGGAGAAGTGGAGGTCTTCATTACTGACTCTTGACTATAGAAGTGGGAGAAAAGGCCAATTGAGAATTTGAAATTTAGAAGTCATCTATCTTTAAGGAATTGTTGAAACTCAGTGAATGAATGAAACCATTAGAGTGGTAAGAAACAGAAAATGTAGAACCTAGCTTTAAAGGTCAACTATATTTAGGTGACTGAAAAAGAAAGAGCAAACAAGGACCACTAAAGGTAGATACACTCACAGAATTCAAAATACTGGTTTGCAGTCATCTAATCTAACCTCTACCTTAGAAGAATGCAAATTAAAAGAAATCTGACAAGTGATCATCCAGCATCTGCTTTTAAAAACTCTTAACAGAACTGTTAACCACCTATCCTAACTGGTCATTCCACTTTCATTTTGCTATAATTGTTAGACAGTTTTTCCTAGCATCGTCTAAATTTTCTTCTTTCTTCTAACTATTGTTCCTCATCTACTGTCTGAGTGCCAAAGAAAATTCTTCTAATCTCTATTCTTTGTGACCATTCTTCAGATACTTGAAAACAACTATCATTTCTCCCATGGATCTTCAAGCTAAACATTTCCAGTTCTTTCAGCTAATTCTCATGCACCATAAATGCATAGGGCCTTGTCTTTATCACCCTGGTTGCCTTCTTCTGAATACTCTCTAGCTTATTGATGCATTAAACCATGTAGCCCAGAACTTAACATGGTTTTCCAGATGAAGTAAGAGTTGGACAGAATAAAGCAGGAATGTCCACCTCCTTATTTATGAAAACTTTTCTGCCTCTTCATGCAGCTAATAATTACATTAGGTTTTTTGGTTGTCATTTCACACTGCTGACTTACCAAGCTAATAATCCCCCAAAATCCATTGATTCCTTTCAAAACATTTCTAACCATGTCTCCCCCATCTTACACTTGTGAAATTGATTTTTTTTTAGCCCAAATGTAAGATTTTATATTTCTCCCTATTTGATTTTATCTTTTTAGATTCAGCTTAAAGTTCTTATTCAACAGTTCTCAAAAGTATAGCCCAGGTACTCCTGATGGTCTAAGAAATCAAAACTCTTTTCATAATAATATTAAGATGGTTTTTATAATGGTAAATGTTGATGATGTAAATTATATAAACAGAAGTTCTTTGGGGACCTCAACAATTTTTAAGAGCATAAAATGATCCTGAGACCAAAAAAGTTTTGAGAACTGCTACTCTAATTTGTCTAGGTTTTTTTTGGATTCTTAAGTTGTCATACAGTATTTTAGCTATCTTTTCCCAACTTTGTGTTGTCTGTAAATTTATTAAATATGCCAAATTTAATGAACTTTATCCAAATCAATTGATAAAAAATGTGAACAGTACAAGGCCAATCACAAGTCATAGGTACATTCTACTGGACATCAGTAAATGACATCAACCCCTTAATGACTACTCTTTGGGTCTGACAGTTGATCCAATACTAAATTCATCTAATTGTATTATCATCCAGTTAACCTCTCTCCATGTTTTTCTACAAGAACAACATGAGATACTTCCCCCAGAATTTTGGCAAACTATATATAACATACTCAATTGACCAATTTAGTAATCCTACCAGAAGAGGAAATAAGATTATTCTGGCATGATTTATCTAATTAACCCTTTTCTGTAGTCACTACATTCTTTTCTGTATGTTCACCACAATTTCTTCAGTGGGCCAATCTAGAATTCTCAAGTAGACTGTAAGTCAGCCAAGCTCACTAGCCTATAATTTGCAGACTCTCCTTTTTTTTTTGAAAACCAAGAAAAACATTTGCCCTCCTTTAGTCTTGTAGTCCACCCACCATTTCCCATGATCTTCAGATATTAGAATAGCTTACAGTCACATATGCCTGTTCTTTAAGTACACAAGGATGTATTTTAATTGAGCCAAATAACTGAAATTCTTCTAGGGAAATTAGGTACTCTTTTACCTTCTCCTTAATTATCTTGAATAACAATTTCCATTAACTTTTTTGTTGTCATTTCTGATACAAAGGTAATTTCTTTGGCAGAAAAGATAAGTCAAATATGAATTGAGCTGCTATGCCTTCCATCTATGGGTTATCAGTGAAATTAACCTAGTATTATCTCTTTCCCTTCCTTGATCCTTCTCTTTCTACCAAAACAGCTAATTAAAAACTTTTTTGTTGTTCCTTGCCAGCCTCAGCACATTCTGAGCTTTAGCATCCAGGAACTTATTTCATAAAATTGATGAAACTTTAAAAATTCAAACTCTTATCTGTGCTTCCATTTTCTGTATATAGTTTTTGAAAATTTGATTTGGTCATTGAGTTCCCTTGTGTACTCACATCATTTTCTTTAAATACTTCTCATTTTTACTCTTCAGAATTATTTCTCTATGTCTTTAGAACTTATTATATGGGAACAAATAATTTTATTTTTTAGAGTTTTCTATCCCTCCTGAGTGAAATTCTTCTCTAAAATTTTGATTTATAGGATTCTGCCTGTATTTCCTATTAACTCATCAAAATCTCCTTTTCATTTTGGATGGTGTAGAGTGAATCACATAGGATGAACAAGCCTTTTTTCCATTTCCACAATCACCACCATCACCCTAGTTAAGGTTTTCATCCTTATTTGCTTGACTATTACAATGGCTTCATAATTAATCCCTCTATCAGGTCTCTTCCATTGCAAAACATCCTCCACATACCAAAGATTTTCCTAAAACTTAGTTCTCATGATGTGACAACCTCCTCATCCCCACCCCCTATCATAAAGTCTAGTGACTACCTTTTTTTTTTTAGGTTTTTGCAAGGCAATGGGGTTAAGTGGCTTGCCCAAGGCCACACGGCTAGGTAATTATTAAGTGTCTGAGACAGGATTTGAACCCAGGTACTCCTGACTCCAGGGCTGGTGCTTTATCCACTGCACCACCTAGCCGCCCCTAGTGACTACCTATTAACTCTAAATTCAAATATAGTTGCTTCTGGCATTTAAAACTTGTCACAATGTATCCTATATCCAGCTTTCCAGTAATGTGTGTGTGTGTGTACATATATGTGTGTGGTTTTGTGTGTATATGTATATACACATATATGTGTATACACACACACACACACACACACATATACACACTCTTCCTATACTCTGCAATCTAGTTGTAGGAACTTTCTTGCACTTCCCTAGACTCTTAAATACACACACACACACACTCACACACACACTTAAAATAGCCAAATATGATTGTTTTTTGTTCAGTTAACAAATTTAAAATATTTCTAAATATTTTCTTAAGAAACTGCACTTTCTTTCACTACCTGCTTATACTATTTCCTGATAAGAACTCTTAAGTCCACCAGAAAGTGTTACTCAACAAGTCTCATATAGATCCTTCATTTTACTGCTTCCATATTTTTTATTCCATCTCTTATGCCTGAAATAACCTCCCCTCTCTCATCTTCAGGTCTTAGAATTCTAACCATTATTCAAACTGACTCAGGTATCAGCTCTCTATTGAAGATTTCCCAGTCAGTTATGATATTTCCATTCTAGACTTGAAATATTTTTATTGATAATTCTCATATGCACTGATTTGCAGTATTTCTTCATGTATCATAACCTCTACCCCCTTCCTCCAACTAAATTAACACCAGGAATTTTATTTGTACTCTTCATCCTATCCCTCTTTGTCTCCTTCTGGAGACCTCTACATTGATCATTCCTTTTCCATTTTATCTCCAGTCTTTTCCTATCTGCTGACTATGGTCAGGTCTCCAGTGGAATATTGATAAATGTTTAACTAATACTTCCAGAGTACACACTTTCAATTTTCATTATAAACATTTCTTCTATCACTTCAAGTCTAGACACTCAACAAAACAGTAAATCAAAACCACATTTATAGCGTTTGCAAACACATGCTGAAAACTGAACACTCAATTCTAGGTTCATGCTCCCTGAGTCTAGCCTATCCTCAGAAAACTTTCACTTAATGGTAGAGGAAAAATATTGGACAGAGAAATATGTTCTATAATTAATCTATTCCCTCTGGACAGACCAAATCAAATAGTTAACTTTTCAATCCATTTTTATTTCTGAGCCGGCCTTACATTAACACTGACGTCCATCCCATTGTTCCACTACTTGGAACCCTTACTCAAGTGGAAACCACTTGAAACCCACTCATACTTGCATCCCATTGTCTACTTTACATTACAACCCCACCTCAAGTCCCTAACACAAAACAATGGATCCCTGCCCTTGCCTGAAAGCCCTCATCTACATGTCCTTAATTACTTCATCTTTGCTCTTTGAGCTACACTTCTCCCCTGCGTATTCCTAATTACCTCCCATTCCTGTCCCTTTAAAAGCTCATCCTCTCAGTTGACTTGTGGGCTTCTTTGGGAAAGCAGCCTGTTCTTAGAGAGCATGATCCCCCATATAAACTTTCTTGCCCTGTACCTCTCACATGCTGTGGATCCCCTAGGATCAGCCCAGTTACAATTTTTTGGAACTGGCTTTTACTTTCCTTCTTTACTGTTTATTCCATGGTCTTTACTTTCTTGCTTACTTAGTTTCTTTTTTCTTTTATTATCAGCTTACTGCCTTTATTTTCTCTATTAGCTTCTAACCACAGTAATATATAATAAATCTTTTTATCTCAAAATATTTTGGGGTCTAAAGTCAAGTCTTTAGCAAAGCATTGGTAAGGAGAAATTAGTGGAAAGAGAAAAGTACAAATAGGGAATAATAATATGGAGGTGAGTGAAATAATCCCAATAAAACCTTCTTAGGGTTAGTATTCCTAGTGAAGTCCTCTCAGGGTTAAGAAATATTAAGAAAAATAAACCATTATTCTTAGAAGAAAGACCTTGCATTCCAAATGAGACTTGTAATGCCACCTGTTTTCTTGATAAGGACATTTTTACTAACTGGGAGGATAATAGACTGTGCCTAGAAAGACCTTGCATTCCAAGACAAATTCATAACTTTATGATAAATGTATTTTTATTAAACTTAGACATTACTTCAGTAAGATAGATGTGATCCTGAAGATGATTCTCACCATGTGGATGGTGAGGTAATATTTTGTGAAAATCTTTCATTCTTTTGTTGCTGGGTTAGATTTTCATGAGTAGAATGTAACTCTGAAGACTGACCAATGAGACGACAGAGAGGATGGGGAGGAGGAGGGGATCATGTTAGGTCATACTGTCAATTTAGGGCAGCTCCTTGATCTTCACTACCTTTGTGAGAATTGAAGTGTGCTCTTGAGAAAAGCAAATAAAACTTTCTTTTGCTCAGACCAGTCCTTAAAGATTTTGTTTAGTGTATTTTTATCACACACAGAAGGAAATACTTAGTAATCCTAATGTAAATGTGAATTGGATAAACTTTTATAAAATGGAAGCAGATATGTTGTTTACTAGGAATATATTTGAAGCAGAGAGATACACACAAAGTAAAGGTAAAAGGCTGGAGTAAAACACTTTATTTTAGCTGAAGTAAAAAAAAATCAGGGGTAGCAAAAGAAAAAATAGATCTCATTAAAAGAATAAGAAAAGAAACTACATCTTCTTAAAAAGCACCATTGGAAATAAAGTCATAGCATTATTAAATATATTTATATAGATGCACTTAGTGGTATAACATCCAAATTATTGGAAGAGAAGCTGAATGAGTTACAAAGAGACATATACACAGTAAAGCTGTATTAATGGGGGGCCTTAACTTCCCTCTCTCAACTAGATAATCTAACCACAAAAGAACCGCAAGAAGGAAATTAAGAAGGTGAACAAAATCTTAGAAAACTTAGATATGATAGACATCTGGAAAAAACTGAATGGGGATAGAAAAGAATATACCTTTTTCTCTGCAGTACATGGCATCTATACCAAAATTGACCATGTACCAGGGCATGTTAAATCTTAGAATCAAATATGGAAAGGCAGAAATAATAAATGCATACTCTTCATATAATGATGCAATAAAAATTACATGTAATAAAGGGCCATGGAAAAATAAACCAAAAATTAATTGGAAATTAGCTTAACACATAAAAATAATAATTTCATACAAAAAAATGATAATGAGATATCATACCAAAATTTATGGGATGTAGGCAAAGAGTCAAATCTATGAATTCATTCACCCATTCTTCAACCAGAGACTAGACCACACTTCTACATTTTTCCTTCATCAGTAGCACCCTAACATCCCCTTGTGTCTTCCCTCTCTTTAATTGCCCCTTTTTCCCTTTGGTTGAGTTCTTCCAAAAACTCCATTTTGAGAGAAGACCAGAGCAGCTGTCCTTAATTCTCATTTCTCCCTTTCCTCCCATAATTGAGTTCCTTTTGAAGTAGGGGAAATACTGGACAAAAATGTTTTACAGTTTTTAATCTGTACCCTCTGTACTGGTCTTGTATATTTTCCCCCACCCACCCAATCACATCCTACTGTTCAAGAACAGCCCACTCAGAGGGAGCATGGTCCCTCATCCCTTTGCTCCTCTCTACTATTTATCTATCCCTTGCTTGTTTATCTTCCTGTGGGAAGTCAGCCTGCTCTGGGGAACATGATTCCCCAAACTCCCCCACCCTCCTCTTCTTGCTCCTATTGAAATTCACATTCTTGCTACTACTCCAAATAACCTAACTTGTGAGTTTTTTGTAGTAGTTTGTAAAAATTTTGTGTAACCTGTGAATTAAAATTTTAGTTTTTTCTTACCTTCTTGATTCAGAGAGGTGGTGATTTCTTCTCCCAAGATGAACACATATAGGTCCCTAAGCCCCTTTCCTGAAGTCCATTTCTGCCCACTCCATCCTTAAGCCACCTCTCTCCTAACCCCCTTTATCCTGTCTTTAACATATTGAAGAAAAGCTCAGACCAACTATCCTTCACTTTTTGGATTTAGATGCTGTGCCCCTTTGCAGGTATCTCTCTCTGACTTTTCCATTTTCCTATCACCTTTATGTGACATCTTCTCCATTAGAATATAAACTTCTTGAGGGCAGAGCCTGCCTTTTATCCCCGTTGCATTTGTATTCCAGAGCCTAGCATAATGACTAACATATATTAAGTGTTTAATAAATGCTTGTTGCTTTTACTTACAGACTTTTCCCATTTCTAGAAATATTTGGCTATTATCACAACTAATCAACCCCCTTTCGGTTTGGCTTCCCCCCACCCCGCCCCTACTGAAACTGTGGTTCAGACATCTAAAACTTAAACTAACATCTACTCAGACTTTTTTCCTGTTGACTCATCATGTTAATTTTATTTCTACAAGATTTCTCAGATACAAATATTCTCTTTGCATATATGGCCACTATACAAGTTCAGACCTTTCCTTCTCCAAATTATTCTTTATATAGTTGCTAAAATAATCTTTTTAAGGCAAGTTCTGAACAAGACAACCTTCTTCAAAACCTCTGGCGATTATCTTTTGTCTAGGATAAAATACAAATTCATGTTAAGAAAAACAGCTATGCTAATCAAATATTGTCTCTGATCTCTGGTCAAATCAGGTTCCTCATGTTTAAAATGAGAGACCCCTGAGATTCACCTTAGATCTAGGATCCTATCATTCCAGCCTTATCTTCTGCTATTCTCCCTCACTTATTCTGTATTGAAGCCAAACTGAATCCATTCTCTCAAATTTAGCATTCCTTCTTCCACCTCTGTATTCATATGGACTATGACCCCATGTCTACAAAGTATTCCTCATCTCCATTTCTCAGTAGGCACAATGCAGTTGCTACCTGAAAGCTTCCCTATTCCATTCTCCACTCCTCCCATCTTCTTTTCCACTCACAACACTCACAGACTTTTGAAGTCCCTTTCAGTTCATATATTGTTATTCTCACAATTCTGTTTTCATTTCTAATAAGTATAATTGTTATCTTTAGTAGTATGTCAACTCTGGTCACTGTGAGAGAACATCACATTTATAGTGTCACCAACTAAGTTAACATTTGTAGAAGGTCTAAAAACTGATTCTTAATGCGCTCTGCTCCTTCTTACATCACTCTGCCGCCCTTATTTCAAAAGCAAAAGAATTCTGCCTGGACTGAAGGATTGTTGGTTTTTTTGTTTTCTTGTTCCATTTAATTACATGTTCAGTCTTCTCTTTGTCTTAGAAGTATAAATGTTCATGGAACCTATTTGGTTGGTATATAGTGAAAATGGATGTTATTACAGTCATACTGCTTCTCTTTCTTAATGGTATCTACATTTAGCTACTGCCTTAACTGTAATCCTGCTTGTAGTTACTTATTTTCTGATTCAATTGAGTAAGCCTTTTTCTAGATCTTTTCTGTGAATGTGTGTAAGTTCCTATGTTTTGGATATATTTCTTATAAGCAATAAGCTGTTGGGGAAGAGGGGCAGGTTTTAATTCATTCTGCCATTTAATTCCTTTGGGAAAAAAACAGTGAATTAATTATTCTTAATTTTCATTTTTTGTCCATTTATATTCTGTTTTGCTTATTTTCTTTTTGTCAGCACAGAGTACAGATTTGCTTTTTTTGTTTTTAAGAGCAGTCTTACTGATAAGAACTAACATTCAGCAGTTTCTGCTTCTCCCATCGAAAACATAGATAAAGCTTATCTTATTTTGTAAGAATTCTACTTTTACTGATAAAATCTTTTTCAAAAAACTTTTATTTGCCCTCCTGAAATAAGAGCTTAATTTGTAAATGATCATCATTCTACCATATCATCTCCCACTTCTTTGTTATATTAACCTTTATTTGTGGTACCTGCTTCTGTATGTTCACTTTTCATGAGATTCATCCTTCAAATTCTTAGCATTGTTTTTTTCCAAGTACCCTTTACTTAGGTTAGATTTTTTTAAATCACAATGAATTTGTTATATCTGTACTAAAATATTAATATTGAATTATCTTCCTTCTTTACTTGATTTCAACAATATATCACCTTGTTTTAAGTTTCAAGTTCTTGTTCAGTTTTTGAGACCCTACTCTGCTCTGTATTGAAAAACAAATGTTTTTTTATTAAAGAACTATACCTTTTCTCATGATAGTTGAACTTTCTTTTGTGAGATCAGTAATATAAGGTTATGGACAGATTCTATTTTATGTAAACCACCAACAATAACAACCACCTCCCTTTGGACCAATAGACAGGACAGGAACCAAAGAACCCAAGGAATTTCCATATCCTTTCCTTTCCCCAAGCTCCTGCTTCTAACTCATATCCCATAACCACTACAGTAGGTAAGCAGGTAAGCACAGGAGCAATATCAGCAAGAACAGTATTCCCAGGAAGTTTCAGCAAGGGAGTGACATGATCAGAACTACATTCAGGGAGATGACTGGCAGCTATGTAGAGAGTGGATTGTAAAGGGGAGAGAGATTTATGGCTGAGTAGCAGCAAAGAGCCTGGTAATAACATGGGTAGGTAGAATGTGGGAAAATAAAAAGTCATCCAAGGTTAAAGTTGAAGTTATGAATACAAGTGACTAGTTGATTTATTAAGTGCCTCTTATGTATCTACTATTAGAAAACAACTCAGCCTGTTAATGGTACCTTTGATGGAAACAGGGAAGATTGGAAAAGGAATGACTTGGGGGCAAAAATAATTGAGATTAGTTTTGGATTTGTTAGATTTGAGAGAGTCTTCCAGACACCAAATATGAAATGTCCACTAGGCATCCAAAGGTACCCTATTTGGAGTTTCTGAGAGTAAGGAGGATTTACTTTAACATTCTGTGTGCCAAGACTATAGCACAGAGATGATAATTAAACTCAAGGGATCTGCTGTTACCAAATAGAAAAGAAAAGGGCTCAGATCAGAGCTTTTGGGTAACTAGTGGTTAAGAGTCATGACATGGTGGATGATCCCATGAAAGAGATGAAGAGGGATTAGTTGCAGAGGTCAGATAACCAAGAGAACAGTCACAGAAGCCCACAAAGGAAAAGTGGATCTCATAGTAAAGGAGGGGTTACCTGTACCAAATGCAGCATAGAAGTTAGTTAAGGATGAAGACTAATAAAGAACCATTAGGTTGGCATTAAAACAGGTTAATGAACTGAAAAGAGCAGTTTCAGGTGAGTGATGAAGTACATGATAGGCATGGGGCATAGTAGACCTGAATCTGAGGAACCATTGGCATGTATTAAATGAAAAGAACCTGGAGCTCTCTAGCTAGGTGACAGTGACTGAGGCTCCTGTAGATGTATGAGAATTTTCATTGTTGTATAAGAAAGAGTATTGAACAAATATGAGTATTTCACATACAATGAACAGAAAAAAGAGTACATATGAAATAGTGATGTCCATTAGGCACAGCTTGCTTCCAAGAATAAAGTTGCATTGCATGTCAGTGTCTCTCTGAACCTTTTTCTGTTCTATTCTTTTTGTTTTCTACTTTTTTTTTGAGGGGAGGGGTGGGGTGGAAGAAGAGATGAATTATAAGCTCACAAGTATTAAGTATTTGACATTCTAATGAAAGAGACAAAAAATGTGTGCATGTGTGTTTGTGTGTGTGTGTGTGTGTGTGTGTGTAGTATGGATTCATTGTGAAGAAATAAAAATATGTACAAAGTGTTTATAAGACAGTCTGGAAGAGAGGACTACAGGGGGTGGAGGGAGGGCATGAGCAGGAGAGGTTTCATCAAACCTTTGCCCATCTCCCTCAAAACTGGCACCATTTCCTGAAAATTACTTTGTATATTTTTTTATAAAACCCTATTGTTTCAGTTCACATCCTTTTGCAACAAAGCACTCAAAGTTTGAGGATTAGATATTTCATTAAAATCAGTAATTTCTTGGTAAAAGCAGATAAAAAAGAGATAAAATTAATATTTAAGGTAGTTCCCTGCAGCTTTAGGAGCTTTACACCAAATCCAAGAACTGTCTTTATATATTCTCTGCCCTGGAGACCCACATCCGGGCCCCAGATCAATCCACCTGAAGGGAAACATTAACTCCAAACTTCTCAGTCCTACTTATATCCTGCTATGTAACACCTGTGTTTGTACAGGTCTTCCCAAGAACATTCAGGCTCCTTAGGACAGGGACTTTTAACTTTTTTTTTTCTATGCCCAACACCTTGCCCAAGGCCTTGCACATAGTAGGGACTAATTGGTTAATTGATGATGGATTACTGAAGCTGAAGTGGTAGAGTGAGAGCAAAACTGTCAAGCCAACATTCTGGAAGAGAAAAGAAGCTTCCAAAGCAAACCTGTTCCTTGGCCTGGCCTCCTGGACTGAAGAAGAAGAGCCCCTGAACAGCCAGAATCTGGGACAAGTCACAGCTCAAGCCATTATGTGAAGAAGCAAATATCCCCCCCACCCCCATCTTCCACTATAAAGTACATATGTCTGGGCACTTAGCAGATTTACTCTATAGCAGGGATTCTCAGTCCCAAGAACAGTCTGGTGAATGTTTTTTAATGTACTTTTTTTTTTAAGGTTTTTGCAAGGCAATGGGGTTAAGTGGCTTGCCCAAGGCCACACAGCTAAGTAATTATTAAGTGTCTGAGGTCGTATTTGAACTCGGGGTTACTCCTGACTCCAGGGCTGGTGCTCTATCCACTGTGCCACCTAGCCACCCCTATGGTGAATGTTTTTAAATACATAAAATAAATTACATGGTATTACAAAGAAAACTAGTTACGTTGACTTAATTATCAAATTTTTTTTTTACAAAACAATTTCACAGGTCTCAGATTAAAAATATTTTATTTATAATAAAAATAAAATACAGATCAGCAAAGCTAAATATCAACCAAGGATGCCATTTTCTGCATCATTTTAATCTGGCAACAAAGAAAGGAAGATATCTTCATACTGCTGGAATATGAGGGTGTGTGGTCATTAGAATTAGCCAGCATTCCCCTTCAAATGTTGTTTTTCTTTCCATTTACATTCTTTTATTCATATATTGTTTTCCTGACTGAGCTTAATTTGTATCAGTTTATAATGTTCCTCTACAATAATAATTCCATTATATTCTTGTACTATAATTTCTTTAACCATTCCCCAGTTAATGTCTACTTTGTTTCTATTTCTTTACTGTTACAAAAATACTTAGTTGAATTTTGGTTTTTAATCTCTTGATGTTTAATAATTTAAATTCAACTTTAACAGATATAACAAAGGAAATTCTAATTTCTCTTGAACTAATTAGATTATGCTAAATTTTAGACTGATAATTGTTCTTATTACCTGAATTTCCTATGAACAATATTGTTGAATATTTTAAGGGTTTTTTTTTTTAATCTTTTTCCTGGTTATTTTTCTATTCAAAAAGAAATTCAATCCATTTTATTAGATATTGCTTTTTTTAGATTTAACATTATACTTTTGTATTTTTCTTTACATAGTTTTGTTGATAAAGAGAATACTAACTTTTGCATTTTGTTTTTATTGTTAAGCCATATGTATTACTAAACATCATTCCTATATCCTTGGCAACACAAGCTGAAGATAATAGTTTGTTGGCAACCTCCCAAGATTGAACCTGATTTGCATAAACACAGATCTAGATTATATGTAAGTAGAGGATAGAAAATTAAGGAACAAAATCAAAAACATAGAAACTAAAAAGAACCTGTAAGCCTGCCTTGCTTCAAAAAAATCTAATATCCCAAGGCCATATTGAAAGCAGTTAAAAGTCATGAAAAAAGTTTGAAACTTGATATCTCCAACATTCCAGTACTGGGATTCTGTGATTTATTGCATCAAAAAGACTAGGCCATAAGTGTTGCTGTTAGTAACTAGGATTGGTGAATCAGTAGCTCATTGAACAGTTGTGTTGCTGTACACATCTCTAAAATAAAATGAAGTAAAATAAAATCTTAATTCATGAGGAGACACAGGACACAAGCATTCTTGTTCCTTTATTTTCTTATTGAAACCTTTCTATACCAATCCTCGTTCAAAATCTGTTACATATGAGAGGCAGCTGGGTGGCACGGTGGCTAGAAAATAGTTATTTTTTTTTCCCGGGACAATTTAGGATGACAGAAAAAGATGTCTGAGGACCTGGGGTAAGGGCTGGCTGTGAATGAGGAGGAACAGAAACAATACTAGCAGCAGGCCTTGGAGGCAGCAGTGGCAGCAGCAGTACCCAGAAATTTAAAGGGTTGAACACTTAGGACTATTGGGGTCCTAAGCTAGCACTGGCTGTAGGACTCAGGCTCCATCTGGCAATTCTGTTACCCAGTTCCGAGTCACAGTTCAAAGTAAATAGGAACACATACCATCCCAAGGGAAGAGAAGCCCTTCTTAGGTAAGGACCAAATTCCAGACTAGTAATTATATACTGACTATACCTCTACTTGAATCATGTCACCCTGAAAGTATTAAAAAATTACATGACATAAAAAGCCTATAGCTTGAGACAGTCAGCCCTTTCTCCTGTAGAGGTAAACAGCTCAACTTGAACATCAAGTCAAGAAATAGACTGGAAAAAAAAAGCAAACAAAAAAGAATTTGACCATAAAAAAAGCAACTAAGTGACAAGAAACCTCAAGATAAAAAAAATAGAAGATAATGATTTGTATATCCAAACAGGTCTCACTTTACATAAGTGGCCAGTCTACAGACCTTTACATACAGCAATTTTTATGTAATCCAAATTTGCCCACACTTGTGGGAAAAGAAGGAACAACAGTATGAAATGGACCAGCACAAAGCTCAAAGCTACATTGGAGCTAAAGATTGAGAAGAGACCAGGAAAAAAACAAGCATGAATAGACTGACAGATGCTGGGCAAAACACAAAGGTGGGAGGGTGGAATAAGGCAAAAGTCTTCTCTGTCAGCCCTAGAGGTCTCAAGCCAACACCATTATGTGGTGATGGTGGCAGCAGTTGTCTCTCCATAAGTCTGTTCTTCCACTTTCATTGCAGGATTTTTTTAGTGGAAAGCTGGATGGAAGGCTGTAAGAGAGCAAAGTACTGTGCAGTGAAGATGATTGTTGATTTTTAGACTGCATCTTTCAGAATTTTTTAGTCAAATTTGTATATATGAATTTATATAATGCAAGAATTGTAAACACTAACAAAGCATCAAAGAAAAATGAAGATTGGACATAAGCCCAAAAAGAAAAATTTAGAATTTTTAAAAAGTGATTTAAAAAATATTTTCTTTATCTTGCAAAGATAATTTTAAACAAAATGATTTCATAAAAATTTAAGAATCAAATTGGGGTAAAATGAGAAAACTCAGAAAAATTATGGGAAAAAGTTAATTGCTTGCTAAAATAATAGACACAAAAAGTACTGAAGAAAATAATTCCTTAAAAGCAAAATTGGGGGCTTCTAGGTGACGTAGTGGATAGAGCACCGGCCTTGGAGTCAGGAGTACCTGGGTTCAAGTCCGGTCTCAGACACTTAATAATTACCTAGCCGTGTGGCCTTGGGCAAGCCACTTAACCCTGGTTGCTTTGCAAAAACCTAAAAAAAAAAAAAGCAAAATTGACCAATTGATAAAAGAAGCCATAAGTTAATTAACTTGAAAATTAGAATTATCAACTAATGACTCCATGCAACATTCTTGTTCACTAGTTTTTAAGTTATGTCTGACTTTTTTTTTTAGATTTTTCAAGGCAATGGGGTTAAGTGGCTTGCCCAAGGCCACACGGCTAGGTAATTATTAAGTGTATGAGGTCGGATTTGAACCCAGGTACTCCTGACTCCAAGGCCGGTGCTCTATCCACTGCGCCACTTAGCCACCCCATGTCTGACTTTTTGTGAACCATTTGTCACTTTGGAGTTTTCTTGACAAACATAGTGAAGTTGTTTGCTGTTTCCTACTCTAGTCCATTTTAGAGATGAGGAAACTAAGTCAAACAGGGTTAAGTTGACTTGCCCAGGATTGCACAGCTAGCAAGTGTCTGATACCAGATTTGAACTCAGGAAAATGAGTCTTCTTGACTCTGTTTGGCACTCTACCTACCATACCACCTAACTGCCATTAGGAAACAATACAGCATGATCAAAAGAATGAAAAAAAATGTTAAATATCATGGGAAAAACAACTGACCTGGAAAATAGGACTTAGATAATCTAGGTAGATTAAGGAAGGCAGTGTTCAGAAGCAAAAACAGACTTGAGAGGACAGGGTTAAAAAAATGGTCAAATAGAAGAGAATAGAAGAAAGAATATACACAATAAGCAACCATGCCTGTGAATGCAATTAATTCATCCATAAAAATAGAAGAATAAATGGATCAAAGAACAAATTAAAAAACAATTTCATTAAGAAATAATGTCATTAATGAGACAGAATCTGGGGGGGGGGAACAAATGGAAGAAACAAGCTTTTTTTAGGCATTTTCTATATGCCTAACAAAAATGCTAAGCATTGAAGATACAACTATGAACAAAAAGACAGTCCCCCCCTCTTAGTACTACTACATTCAAATGAGGGAAGACAGCCTAAGAAAGCAGTGGAAAAGCCAGGGGATGGCAAATGAAGGTGCCCAATGCATGAGATATTATTTTGAAATCTAGAAAGGCAGGAACAGGACTGAAAGGGGAATGAAGACAGGCCAGCTTAGACCCCTTCACAAAATGAAAGTACTCAAAGGAACTCACCAATGAGAAAAGGCTTAGAGCAAACATTGCTGATAAATATTTCATGTTAAATAATGCCAAAATGATTGAGTGATGAGACCCTAGGCACTAAGGGAAACTCTAATATGAACTAGCAGTAGAACCATGATTTTGAAGTCCAGAAGATCAGGAGAAGGTCAAGAGGGATGTTGAGAAATGAAAGAAAATTAGCAAATTCATAATCATCAAAATTATTTGGTTCTATATTTAAAATTGATCTGTAGAAGAGATTAGCTAAATAGGATCTAGAAGCAACAACATAGGAGCATCATTTTTTGTTTTGTTTTTAATAGTTTTTTTCCAACCACATTTTCAACAATCTTTTTTTTTTCAGGGTTTTGAGTTTTATGTATTTCTCCTTCCCTCACTCCTGCCCTTCACAGAAAGCAAAAATATTAGAAGGTATACAAGTATAGCCATGACCATAGTTTTGCTAAGGGGCAGCTAGGTGGTGCAGTGGATGTTTGAATCTAGCCTTAGACATTTGACTTTTACTAGTTGTGTGACCTTGGGCTAGTCACTTAACTCTGATTGTCTTGCATCCAGGATCATCTCCAGTCCTCCTGATTCATATCTGGTCACTGGACCTGGATGGCACCAGAGGAGAAAGTGAGGCTGGTGATTTAGCACAGCACCCCTTCACTCAAATCCAGTTCATGGAATTACCTCCCTGATGTTGTGGTCATCTTTGATAATGAAGGGCAAACATTATTAGTTTTTGATAAACCAAGCAAAGGACACCACTTCTAGAGTAAAGATACAACAAAAAGTCATAGAAAAACCAAGAAGGCAGTCTGGCAGTATAAACCAACATCTCACAATATTGACATGATAAGCTCCATATATGATCCAAGTATAAAAAATCCTATCAGATAAATTAGAGAAAGGAAGATGACAGTTCATATTCTGGACAAGGGGAAAGTAATTGACCAAACAAGGGATAAAATAATAGGAGATAAAATGGATGATTCTTATTACACAAAACTGGAAAGCCATTGCACAAATAAGATCAATGTAGTTAAAATTAAAAGAGAAAATTTTCTCTAAGTAAAATAGAGCAAATTTCTCTAAATATTTTATATCTAAAATATATAGGGAATTAAATATATAAGAAGACTTCCCCCATAGATAGTCAAAGCCTTTGAACAGAGAGGTTTCAAAAGAAGAAGAAATTTAAGTTATCAGGAAATATGAAAAATTCCAAATCACTAATATTTTTGGAAGAAACAAATTAAAACAACCCTGAGCTTCCAGCTTGTACCCACCAACTTGGTACCAATTGCTTCAAATCAAAAAGGAAAGAATTTTTGTATTGGTACAGACAAAAGAGGAAAATGTCTACTGATGGAAGGTTTATATGAAGTCATTTGCACTAATGCTTTGTTAATGGAGTTGTGAATTGATCTAACCATTATGGAAAGCAATTTGAAACAATAAAATTCACTAAACTTATTTTTGTTTATTTAGGGTTTTTTGCAAGGCAAATAGGGTTAAGTGACTTGCCCAAGGCCACACAGCTAGGTAATTATTAAGTGTCTGAGGCCGGATTTAAACTCAAGCACTCCTGACTCCAGGGCCAGTGCTCTATCCACTGCG
This sequence comes from Macrotis lagotis, assembly GCF_037893015.1. Lineage (NCBI taxonomy): Eukaryota > Metazoa > Chordata > Mammalia > Peramelemorphia > Peramelidae > Macrotis > Macrotis lagotis. The sequence continues at coordinate 219,171,608 of NC_133662.1, forward strand.
CCACCTAGCCACCCCAAAATCAATAAACTTTTGATCCCCAACAATACCAGTATATAGTCTGTATTTCAGGGGTCAAAGAGTGAAAGTACCTGTCAGTCTATCTATATACAAAGACAGAATGAAAGGAATATACGTTAGAGTTTGTGTGATTGTGAAGGTTCTAAACAGACTCTGGAATCTGTTTAGAAAAAAAAGATGGACTGAAACAATTTTTCAGCTCAAGATATCTTGAAGGAAATTCAGGATCACTTTGGTAAAAAAGGGAGTATAGTTCAATACAGGCGGGAATTGGGAAAGCCTTAGTGCAGATCAGTAACCTGCAGTTCCTGGGTCCTGGCTTATCAGATCAGCAGTATAGCAAGCCAGCAATGAGGGCCCCAACACAAACACAGAAGTCACACTGTGTCCCACAAAATATTGGCACAATAGGCAGGACTAGGTCAGGCTATCCTAATGCAGGATACAAATACCAACACTGAGGCCCCAATATAGAAAACCAGTGGCTAGACCCCTGGGCCCCAATAAAAGAAACTTAGGACTTGTGCCCCCTGTAACTCAGGAGCACAACTCAACTTTTAAAATGAGCAAAAAACATCCCTAAGAATAAAAAAGCTACCATGGAAACAGGGAAGATCAAAATGCCATTTCTGAAAAAGGAAAACAAGCAAAATGCCTACAAGTGAATCTTTAAAGGGAATTATGAATTGTTCTTAAGTTCAAAAAGTCCTCTTGGAAAAGCTTGAAAAGAATTTTAAAAATCAGGGCATCTAGGTAGCACCAGCCCTGGAGTCAGGAGTCAGGAGTTCAAATCCCACCTCAGACACTTAATAATTACCTACCTATGTGACCTTGGGCAAGTCACTTAATCCCATTGCCTTGCAAAAACCAAAAGAGAGAGAGAGAATTGGGAAAAGAAATGAGAGTTATGCAGGATTATAAAAAATTGGAAAAGGCAACCCAAAAATTGAAGAAAACAATACCTTTAAGCATAGAATTTGCAAGTGAAAACTAATGACTCTACAAGATAACAAATTCATCAGAAAAATCAAGAGACTGAAAAAAATAGAAAATGTAAAACATTTTACATTTACATTACAACTAATTTGGAAAATAGATCCGGGGGGATGGCTTGGTGGTGCAGTGGATAGAGCACTAGCCCTGGAGTCAGGGGTACCCGAGTTCAAATGTGGCCTCAGACACTTAACAATTAGCTAGCTGTGTGGCCTTGGGCAAGCCACTTAACCCCCACTGCCTTGCAAAAACTAAAAAAAGAAAAGAAAATAGATCCAGGACAGAGAATCTAAGAATTATTGGGCTGCTTGAAAGCCATTATAAGAAAAAGAACCTGGACAGTATCTTTCAGGAAATTATGAAGGAAAACTCCTAATATCCCAGAATGAGAGAATAAAATAGTTCCTTGAAATAATCCACCAATTATTTCCTGAAAGAAAACTCAAAGGACTGTATCTTTTCAGTGGTACATGGCAGCTACACAAATTTGATTATGTACTAGTACATCCTCACGTAAAAACTGATGCTGATTGAATTGAGCAGAATCAGGAGAACATTATAAAACATAATAGCAATATTGTAGTCATATTCCAGAATCATCAACTCAAGGAGAAAATACTACAATTTAGCCAGAAGTAAACAATTCAAATACAAAGGAGCACAGTCAGGATTATACAAGACTTAGTTGCTTCAACATTTAAGAATCAAAGCCCCTGGAATATGATATTCAGAAAGGCAAAGGAGCTTAGATTACAACTAAGAATCAACTGCTTTGCAAAATTGAGCATCATCTTTCAGGGGAAAAGATGGATATTCAACAAAATAGGGGACTCTCAAATTTTTCCTGATAAAAAGACCAGAACTGAACAGAATGATCTTCAAAGACAAGACTCACAAGATGTGTAAAAAGGTAAATGGAAGAAAAAATGCTTTTCAATAAAACTAAATTTTCTGTATCCCTACTTGAAAATATACTTGTCACTCTTGAAATCTATATTTCTATTAGGACAGTTAGAAGGAATAGACAGAGGGTGTGGGTATAAGCTGATTATGATGTGATGATATTCATCCATTCATTTATTTTTGTTGTTTTTTGTATATTTTATTAATTTTTCCCTTGAATCTCCAAATTTTTTTCCCTCCCAATTGAATCTCCCTTGTTGAGAAAGCAATTTATTTTGTATAGGGTAAAAATGACCAAAATAGTCATATTATAAAAGTAAACATAAGCTACTCCCCTCCAAAAAAAACCTAAAGAAAAATAAAGTTAAAAAAAGGTATACTTCAGTCTATATTCAGACACTGTTGTCTTTGGAATGGATAGTATTCTTTATCATAAAAATTGTCTTAGATTACAGCATTGATGAGAAAAGGTAAGTCATTCACAGCTGATCATCCCGCAAATTGCTATTAATTTGTATATAGTACATTTTCCATTAGATCTGCTCATGTAAGTGTTTTATGAGAGCATCCTGGTCATCATTTCTTACAGCAGCATAACATTTCATCTTAATCACATACCACAATTTGTATAGCCATTCCCCAACTGTAATAATATTTGAAAAAAAACAATTAAGACATAGAAAAAAAGGATTTAACTGGGAGAAAAGGGAGACAGAAGAGGGTAAATCAGATTACATGAAGAGGCACACAGGACATACAGAAGAAGAAAAGAAGGGAGGGCGTGGGCATTGATTTAATCTTATTCTCAAGGGATTTGGCTCAAAGAAGAAATAACATACACTCCCAATTTGGTTTAGAAATTTATCTTACCCTAAAGGGAAGTGAAAAGGGAAGGGAGGACAGATTGAAGAGATAGTGGTCAAAAGTGCTTAAAAGCAAAAATACTGATGAGGAGGGAAAAGATGAAAGAAAAGAGAAAAGTATAAATGGGGGCAAATGGGATGGAGGGAAATGCAATGAATGTGAATGGGCTGAACTCTCCCATAAAATGGAAGTAGATAGCAGAGTGGATTAAAACTAGAATCCTACCATGGATTGTTTTACAAGAAACACATTTGGGGGGTGAATAGGTGGTGCAGTGGATAGAATACTGGCCTGGGAATCAGAAGTACCTGAGTTCAGATCCAGCCTCAGACACTTAATAATTGCAAAAATAAAAGCAAAAACAGACCTAATTAAAAGAGATAGGAAGGAAACTACAACTTGCTAAGAGTCATCATAGATAATGAAGTAATATCAATATTAAATAATGTTTGTCCTTCATTTTCTAAAAAAGATCATGACATCAGGGGAGGTGATACCATGAGAAGCACATGAATTGGATTTGAGTGAGGGGAGTACTATGCTAAGTTATCAGCCTCCCTTTCTCCTCCAGAGCCATCTGGATATAATGGTCAGGTATGAACTGAGATGTGGAGATGAACCTGTATGTGAGGCAGTCAGGGTTAAATGACTTACCCAAGGTCACACAGCTAGTAAGTGTTGTGTCTGAGGCTGGATCTTCCTGACTCCAAAGCCAGTCCTCTATTCACTGTACCACCAAGCTGCCCATCAATACTAAATATACATGCATCAAGTGATATAGTTTCCAAATTCTTAGAGAACTTAAATGAGTTACAGGAAGACAAATACAGAAAGTAGTATAGTATAGTATAGTATAGTATAGTATAGTATAGTATAGTAGTAGAGAACCTCAACTTCCTATTCTCAGAATTAGATAAATCTAACAAAATAAGAAAGAAGTCAAGTTGAACAATATCTTAGAAAAGCTAGATATGAGAGACCTCTAGAGAAAATTTAATGAGGAAAGAAAGGACTGTATCTTTCTTTTCAGTGGCACATGGCAACTACACAAATTTGATTATGTATTAGTGCATCCTCATCTGATGCTGAATGAAGTACAGAATCAGGAGAACATTATAAAATATAACAGCAATATTGACTGATACTCAACTTTTATAGACTTAGCTCTATTCAGCAATACAGTGAATGGAGACAACTCTAAAAGACCTGTAATAGAAAATGCTATCCACATCCAGAGAAAGAAATATGGGATCTAAATGTAGATCGAAGCATACTATTTTCACTTTTTTAAATTTGTTTTTCATTTTTTTTCTTTTTGTGAATTTTCCTTTTTATTCTGATTCTTCTTTCATAGCATGACTAATATGAAAATATGTTTTACATGACTGTATGTATATAACCTTTTCCAGATTATTTGCTATCCTAGGGTGGGGGAAAGAGATGGGTGGAAGGGAGAAAACTTTTCAAATATGAGTGTTGAAAAATTACATATAATTGAATAATTAAATTTAATTTATAAAAGCTCTTAATTGATGCAGATCATTATTTCAGAGAACCAATGATAAAGCATACTACCTACCTCCTGATAATGAGGTGGTGGCTTCATGACAAAACTAATGTAGAAATTGATTTTACTGCTATGAGCTTATTAAAAGATTTTTCTTTGCTTCTTTTTTCTCCAGTGAAACTGGGGGGGGGGGGGGGGAGAAGGAGGTTTAGGGAATGGCTAACTAAAAAAAAGAAAAAGAAAACTCACTGAATTTGTCCAGGGCAGTTAGGATTAAGTGATTTCTAAGTCACATAGCTATTAAGTGGCTGAGACCAGTTTTGAACTCCAGTGCTCCTAAGTCTAGGGCTGGTGCTCTATCCACTATGCCACTTAATTGTGCCCATTGAATATTTTCTGTTTTATTATATATTTGGAAGGGTTTCTTTTATATGTTTAAAAATGTTTGTTTTTTATAAGTTAAAAAATTTTTAAGGTTCTTTGAAAAAATGAGACATACATTTTATAATCCAGGACCAATCTAAATCTTTGTTTTACCTAATGTAACTTCTGTATTTTAAGTGAGGGTGTCTAAGTGTTGGGGAAGGAATGGATTAAAAAGGGTAGATAAATTTAGTAGCATTAGTGATGTAAAAAGGGCAGGCAGGTGACACAGTGGACAAAGTATCAGACCTGAAATTAGGAAGAGCCGAGTTCAAATGTGATCTCAGACACTTACTAATTGTGTGACTTTGGACAGATCACTTATCCCTGTTTGCCTGTTTCCTCATCTGTAAAATGAATTCGAGAAGGAAATGAAAACCTACTCCAGCATCTTTGCTAAAAAAATCCCAAATGAGATGACAAAAAGTGAGACAGAACTGAACAACAAAAACAAAGTGATACAAAAAAAAGAAAAAAGCATCAATAAAAAAAGTTTAAAGTACTTAAAAGTTCAGAAGGGGACACTATCCAGCAGAGCAATTTTGTTACTATTTTTTAAGTTTGATATTCATTTTTAAAAGTATATATAATTTCATATGTAATCATTTTTTATTCAAAAATTATATACTAGTTTGAACAAAGACCAAAGATTATTACCTTTAATTTTAAAAGTTATCTTATGTAATTTTGCTATCTCTTATATTTTATTTTTTTTCCTTAATGATATGATTTCTCTCTCAAGACATTCAATTTAGATTAATGTATATCATAGAAACAATGTAAAGACTAACAGCCTCTCTTCTGTGGGAGGTGGGGGAGGGAAGCAAGATTGGGGGGAAATCTGTAAAATTAAAAAATTAAAGTTAAAAAAACAGGGAGAAAAGTTTTTTTAGAACAAGAGAAAATTTCACTATTTCTAGGATACATAAAAATTTGTTGGAGTAAATCCAAGAAAGGCAAACAAGTTATGTTTATAAATACCCATAGCTGATCTCTATTAGGATAGGAGATCAGTGTCTATAAGACCACTTTTAGATAGGTTTTGAAATATCCATTTGTTATTTCAGGATTTATCAATGAATAATACCCAAAAATAAGAAGTGTTGACTTGAAATATAGATGTTGTATACATAATAAGGAATTGGTTAGGAATTTTACAGAGCTACGTATTTATGAATAAGATTTGCAAATAAAATTTGTAAATACTTTTTAAACTTCCGAAAACTATATAACAATCTTATGAAAGAATTTACCAAATAACTAATAAGAGAAATGCAAATCAAAAGGTCCCTAAAGTTTTATCTCTTATCCAGTAAATTGACAAAGAAGACAAAAAAAGAAAGCAGTAATGTGGGAGGAAATATGGAAAGATAGATATATGTATGTATTGTTGAGATATATATTGATACAGTTCTCTTAAGCAATTTGGAATTAGGCAAATAACATGACTAAAATATCTATGCTATTTGACTTGGAAATTCCACTGCTATGCATATGCCTCAAGGAAGTCCATGACAAAAAGAAAGTCTTTTGCACTAGAATCTCTATTTGTAGTAGCAAAGAAACAAAGTAGATATCCATTGATTGAGGAATAGCTAGATAAATTGTGATGTATTGAAAAATAATAGAATACTGCTATAGAAAACTATAGAAATGGGTATTCTATAGCAAACAGAGAACATAAAGAATATGGAGAAAGTTGGAAAGATCTGTATAAACTAGTATAAAGTAAGTCTGCAGGGGCAGCTAGGTGGTTCAGTGAACAGAACACTGACCCTAGAGTCAGGAGGACCTGAGTTCAAATGCGGCCTTAAACATTTACTAATTGTCTAGCTGTGTAACCTTAGGCAAGTCATTTAACCCCATTGCCTTAAATAATAAATTTAAAAAAAAAATAAGTAAGCAGAGCTGGAAAAATAATATATACAATGACTAAAATAGAGAGAAAGAACAAAAATTACAAAGCAATTCAAACTGAATGTTTCTAAATTATAAATAATAAATTTTGGTTTTGGTCTCAAAGAAAAGAATTATTAGAATATTTATTCCCCCTTTGCAAAGATGAACTGTAGGTGTGGAACACTATATATAATGTTAAATTTTTTCAAATCATTCATCCTGTCTTTTCTTCCTCTTAAAAATCGTTGTTTCAAGGAGTAACTCTCTGGAAGGGAGCAAAGAAAGGGAAAAGATATAGCGGAAAATTGAAGCAATATGGAAACAATATCACTTAAAATCTCTTCAAAATCCTCATTTTGGTTCTTATGAAATGTTCATATTATTTGATGTTTCTTATGTTTATAATAATAAAGTAAAATACAGGTAATGTTTATTATATAAATAATATTTTATAAGTAATAAAAATAAAAATTTTGAGTGGGATCAAAAAAGTGAATATAAGGAACTTATACTTTTAGGACTTTTAAATTAATTTGGCTATGAAATGGAAAAAAATGTATGATAATGATTTAATGGAATAATTAAGATCAAATGAAGGGTTTTTGAGAGTTTTTGAGGTCCAGAAAGATGCTCCATATACTTCAACAACATGATATAGTTGCCAGAAATGTAAATAAGATACAGACTACATCAATGGAAGCATAACAAGGGAAATATGTGCCATACTATAATGCCAAGATATTCAAAATGATTTTTAATTTATTTATTATTCTACTATAAGCAAAGATAGTTTTCTCTATTTTTTTTTAAGATTTTGAGTTCCACATTTTTCTCCCTCCCTTTTCTCCCTTCCCTTGACAAGTAATCTGATATAGATTATATATGTAAAATCATTTTTTAGTTGTATTGTGAAAAAAAGAATAAGAATAAAAGGTAACAAAAAACCACAAGAGGGCCAAAAAATAAAGAATAAAACAATTTTTTTTTAGGTTTTTTGCAAACCAAACGGGGTTAAGTGGCTTGCCCAAGGCCACATAGCTAGGTAATTATTATTAAGTGTCTGAGGCCAGATTTGAACTCAGGTACTCCTAACTCCGAGACAGGTGCTCTATCCACTGCTCCACCTAGCTGCCCCCAAAACAAAATTTTTAATTGGGAAATAGTATGCTTTGGTCTTCATTCAGACTCCATGGTTTCTCTAGATGTGGATGGCATTTTCCATCACAGGTCCTTTAGAATTGTCTTTGATTATTTACTGCTGAAGAGAGCTAAGTCCATCATAATTGATCATCAACACAATGTTGCTGCTAATGTATACAATGTTCTCCAGCTTGGGCTCACTTCATTAACACCAGTTCATGTAAGTTTTTCCAGGCTTTTTTGATGTCTGCCCATTCATGATTTCTTACAGAACAAAAGTACTCCATCACATTCTTATATCATAGCTTGTTCAACCATTCCCCAATTGATGGACATCTCCTCAATTGGCAATTCTTTGCTATTACGTTACTATAAATACTTTTTGTACATGTGTATTGTTCCCTCTTTTTTATTATCTATTTGAGATGTAGACCTAGTAGTGATGTTACTGGATCAAAGGTATGCAGTTTTACTGCCCTTTGGGCCGAGTTCCAAATTACTTTCCAGAATGGTTGGATCACTTCACCACTCCACCAGTAGTACATTAGTGCCCCAGTTTTCCCATATCTCCTCCTGAAGTAAGGGAAATATTGGATGGAGAAATACACTTTATAGTTATTATTCTGTACCCTCTGTACTGATCATATATCTTCCAGCCTCCCCCCATTAAGTCTTTGACCCACCACCCCTCCTCTACATACCTCTCTTTAGGGCAGCTAGATGAATAGAGCACTGATCTTGGAGTCAGGAGGACAGGAGTTCAAATTCAGCCTCAGACACTTACTAGCTGTGTGACCTTGGGCAAGTCATTTAAACCTGATTACCTCTCATCCAGAGCCATCTCCATTTGTCCTGATTCATATCTGGCCCCTGGACCCAGATGGCTCTGGAGGAGAAAGTGAGACTGGTGAATTTAGCACATCATCCCCTCACTCAAATCTAGTTCCTGGGCCTATCATGGCCTCATCTCCATGATGTCATGGTCTTCTTTGAAAACAGGGGACAAAAAAAAATCAACAAACCACCCCCCCACCTCTCATTACCTCATCTTTGCTCTTTGAGCTACCAGCCCCCACCTACCTTTCTCTATGACCTCCTTAAAAGCTCAACTCACTCCTCATTTGAGCCACTTGCCTTCCTTTGCAGGGCCGCCACTCTGGAGGGAGCATCATCCGCCAAACTCTCTTTCCCCTTTCCCCTTTACTACTTATATTTGCTTGTCTTCATTGAAGGCAGCACACTTTGGAGGAGCGTCATCTTCCTTCTTATTCTTTCTTCCCTTTTAGCCAACCGATGTTCTCACCTGTCCAGCCTGTGGTTATTTCTTCTTAACTCCTACTTCAACTGAAATTCACTATCTCGGTGCTCCTCCAAAGAGCTTAACCTGTGAACTTTATGTAGTAACATGAATTTTTTTTATAGTACCTTGTACTTTCGTGCAACTTGTGAATTAAAATCTAAGCCTTTCTACCTGAGTCAGAGTGATTGGTGAATTCTTTACAAAACCAACCCATATCTATATTTAAAGACTCCCTTCCCTGAAATCCATTCCCCTGTCTTCACTCCAACATTAAACATTTTCCTTTTTTGAATATTATTACAAGATGCTTTTTTTCAAAAGAAATCCCTGTATTACTTTCTTTTTTTTTTAGTTTTTTTTTTTTTGCAAGGCAATGGGGTTAAGTGGCTTGCCCAAGGCCACACAGTTAGGTAATTATTATGTGTCTGAGGCCGGATTTGAACCCAGGTACTCCTGACTCCAGGGCCGGTGCTCTATCCACTGCGCCACCTAGCTGCCCCCCTGTATTACTTTGTTAAAGTTCTTTTTATTCTTGAGAACAAACCCCAAAATCTGAAATAGAAAGAAATGAAGGGGAACAAAACAAAAAGGAAATGTGATTTCCTTTTCAGGCTGCAAAAGGTTTGCATTATATCAGATTTAGTCAATGATATTCACACATGAACTCTACAAACTCACTTAAGAATTTTGCTGAGAGCACTCCTTGAAAACAAGGTAGACTGAGATGGATATGAGTAAATGCAACATTCAGTAAAATTTGGCTGAAACCAAAATACAAGGGGCACTTAAAACACAAGCTTGAGTGGATACAAAACAAGATCTAGGTGTGGAGTCCCTAAACAAGGTTTGGAGTAGATCCAGAACCTGGGGCAAACTCACAATTCCTTGTAACTATCTCAGGCATTCCTTGAGAGTTACTGAGGTCAGGATGACGTTCTGGATTCAGATACTCTAGATTTAAACAGTGTAATAATTGATGAATTTTCCAAATAATATAATAAAGCATTTTCTACATTCCCATTAACAAGAGCCTCCAGTTAATTACATTTTCTTGTAACACCTGTTAATGCAACTGGTGGTTAGTCAGAAGAAAGGCCTCATATACCATAATTTACAATTTACTAGATTACTACTATCCCAGTTGGAGAATTTCTTAACTCAGCATGTTGTTGTACAAATAAGCTATCTGGCTTAAACATAGACTTTGCTGTTGCTCAGCAATTCTTTTATTAATCTCTGGATAATTGCTGAGCAAACCATGCAAAATGACTATTCAGACATTCTTTTAAGAATTCCAGCCCATTCTTTTACCACTCACCATATGACCTCAACTTTATAACTCATTTACATAATACTTTATAGTTCACAAAGCACTTTCCTGAATGTAAGATAGGTAATGTGAGTAGTATACCCATCTGTTTCCAAAGGAGGAAACTGAGGCTGAAAAATTAAGTTTAAAACTGAAACTTTGATCTAGGCCTTTAGATTACAGATTAGTTATATTTCCTGCTATATCACAACTACTTTATAAATTTAATTCAATTTAACAAATGTATTAAATACCTATTATAAGGTTTAAGCCAAATGATGACTTCTCTCATATTCTCATTTCCATTTTAGCATATCAGTGTCTTTGTACCTTCCTATTATTATATTATATTCTCAATACTCTCATCTTCTAAGTCAACAAATATTTATCAGAGTATTTATGTTCCAGTCAATTTGCCAAGTACTGGGAATACACTGTGAGGAAGGGACCTCCATAAGTTTGGACATAATTTTTTTTTGCAAGGCAATAGGGTTGTGTCTTGCTCAAGGTCACACAGCTAGATCATTATTGTGTCTGAGGCTAGATTTGAATTCAGGTCCTCCTGTGCCACCTAGCTGCCTTGTTTTGTCATAATTAAATTACATATGTGTTATACTCCAGAATTTTGCCTCAAGAAAGAGCAAAACAGAATTTGGTTAACATACACCTTTATTAATATTTTTCTAAGTTCACTTATTATACAGGTATGTGAGGTGGGGCCAAGCTATAGAGAGCCAGACCCGCCCCAAAGATACAGCTTGGAAGTGGGCCCTTATATATTCCACTTTCAGAAGATAGGATCTGAAAAGCCACCTCTGGCTTCTCTAGTCAAAAGAAGGGAACAAGCCCCCAACTTGGGATGATGCCACTTCAACTCAGGTTGGAGCAAAGGAGCTGGATATCAAATATTCTATTAAAAGGAGTGCCTTCTCAGTTATGCTAAAGACCTCCATGAAAGCACTGTGAACCTTCCCCCTCCTGGATGTCACACCCAGTGGTGAGGAAAATGTGGGTGTTTGGGTTCCACAAGAATGTAAAGGGAGGATTGTAAATTGACATTGCAAAGACTAGGATCTGCCTATATTGTTGCCTATGGGCAGGTGAGTTAAGATAAAACATCAACCTGCCCCACCTGTTTAAATTAACCTAGAGTCTTGACCTCTTTTAACACATGCTCAAGGAGATCTAGCTGTTCTTGCTTATTAGTATAATGGGGGGGGGGATGTATAGGAACCAATGTATCAATTAAATATGCAACCCCAGCCTGTGATTGGCATTGGGGGGCAGGAACAAAGCCTTTCAAAGTCCATAAAAGAGCTTGTATTTTGGGATTTCCCCATTCCCCTCTCCCACCATGAGAGAGGTGTGCCATTTTGTTGAGAATCTTAATAAAAACCATTTTAATCACTCTGGATAAAGTATTCTCAAGCCATTTATAACAGTGATCCTAGATATAATGTGATTTGTTATTAGAAGCCATCAAAAGACAAATCAAAGTCCCTGCACTCAAGGAGTTTATATTCTAATTTAGAAGCAATCATCCCCATATGTAGTTATATGTAAAATATGTACAAAAAACATAAAAGAGAACTTTAGGAGAGGAAGACCATTGGTCTAGAGGGTCCAGTGAAGGTCTTATGTAGAAGGTGGACCCTGAAATGTGAAGGAATCCAGGGATTCCCCTCCTGATTATGTTTCTTACTTTCTTACATCAGTATAGGGTCTTCTTATCTTGGAACATGAATCTCTCCACCCTGTTGCCCCCCTTCCTCACTAGGAGTTCATCCCAGTGTCTCCATTTGGGGGAGGGGTCCAAAGCTGACCTTCTGACTTTCTGGACTTCATAATACCCCTACACTGTTCCTTCTCCACTTTCCACTCCTTTTCAGCTCTTTCCTGTTTTGTTTTCTCCCATTAGAATGAGAGTTCCTTGATTAGAGATTATTTCTTTATACTTATATTTTTTACCCCAGCACTTATTAGCATAGTGCCTGGCATTGTAGTAGAGAAAATATTTGACAAGAGAAATAAGTTCTATAATTAATTTGCTCTGATCTGGCCTTTCATTTAACATTGAACTTTATACCATTGCTCAAGGTCATTGACCCACCTATATGCCTCTACCCTCATCCATTATTTAATGGAGGGTAGAGTATTTATTAGACCTCTAGCTAGGTGTAAGAGGTATCAGTCTTGGGCCCCCTCCTCAAGAGAGGTTCTGGGAGGAACTCCTTGATGTTGGCCCTCCATCCTCTCTAATCAGAAGGATGGAGGAGCAGGGGGTCCTGAGGAGGTATGAGTTTCAGAGTTGATTTGTAGGAAGAGGGGTATGGAGACAGTGGATCTGGGAGGAACTCTCAGAACTCTCAGAACCAGTAACTAGATTATCAGAGTTTATTGTAACCAAACCAAAAATAGAAATGTCCCAACATTCCTAGGGTCAAGAGTCAGAGGTCCAGGGAGAGGCAAATGAGGACCAAAGGGTAGACCATTTGGGAAAAAGGAGGGCTGGCTAAATATCAGGAAGATATTTTCCCTGTTGTTTGTTTCAGGAAGATATTTCTCAACTGTTGTTCCTTCATCATTATCATGGATTTTTCAGGAATAAAAACATTTAGTGCCTGCTATCCATCACTCTACTAAGTGCTGAGAATACAAACAGGATGGCAGAAGAGCAGGAGAAAGAAGTCAAAGATATCTAAAGGACAGAAAGTACCGGTGAGGTGTGAGTACCAAGGTGGATTCATCATGGAGAATGATGCGATTTCCCAATGATGAGTTTCCTAGGACCAGAATGTGTGAACCTTTAACACTGGTCTCTATTGTGAGGAATATGGGGGTCTTTGGCTTCCACATGAATGTGAAGGGAAATTATTAGCTTACATTACAAAGACTAGGGTCTGTCTGTATTGGTGCCTATGGACAAGTTAGATCAGGTCTGCCCCACCTAGTTCTGAGTTACCAGGGTCTGCTGCACCTGCTCAAGGAGATTACTGTTCCCTCCCCTGTGGGGGCAAATGTATCAATCAGATTGTGAGTCCAGCCAATGAGTGGCACAAAGTGGGAAGTAAAAGTCTTTCAAAGTGCATATAAGACCTAACATTTCTGGTATTTGGTGCCCCTCTTTCCTTTAGAGAGGTGACCCTTTTACTAAGATGTCTATAAAAGCCATTTTTAATCACTCTGGACTAAGTATTTATGAACCATTTATAACATCTATGTTTGGTAATTGTAAAGTGAATTCTTTAATGAAAACTTTTTTTTACTATTTGCTACAGCTATAAAATTTCATCATTTCTTTCATAATTATTTTTAAATGGAAATTGAGAGTTGAGAGATGCTGGTGAAGGTAGTTCTGTTGTGATTTAGCAGAAGGAATGCTGCTAATCAAAATCACTCTCCAAGTGGATCCTTGTATATTTATCAAATAATGTATCCCTGATAAATCTGGCTAAAATTAAAAAAAAAACCCACAGATTTTTCTTTTTTTCTTCCACATGGATATTTGACTTACCCAGATTAAGAAGTACCTCATTCTTCTTGGTTTTAGGAACTAATTGACTAAAAGATATTTGTTAATTACTTGTTGTATGCCGCTAGGCATACATTAGAGCAGGGACAGGGAACCTCTGTATTGTTCTGAAGGTGCCTTGGCAACCTTAGACAGGACTTGAAATTCAATAAATCCAGTAGTAGCTTTTTGGAGTGAATTAATTATTTGACCAAATATAGCCTACAAATGATTTTATAAATATCCCAATGACCCTTGACAGACATACACAAAAGTGCTGTATCTGTTCCAAGGACCTAACATTCTAATAAGCTGAGATAATAAAAAGAATGGAGGGAAAGCCAGGAAGTTTGGGAAATAAATGTGAGGACAGTATTTATTTGATTATGATTCCAGAGTCGAAAAGAGGGGCCCAATGGGACAGATGACAAGAAGACTGCCAGGGAAAATGAGTTCCAGTTCAATTCAAAAGCATTTATTAAATGTCTACTAGGTGCCAGGTTACAAGGCTAAGGGTACAAAAAAGAAAATGAAAGCTAATCTGTCCCCTCTAAATATTTTAACTAATTAATTTAATTAATCTAATTAGATTTTAATCTAATGGGGGAAAATAAAATACAAAAGGAAGCCAAAACTTGGAAATGAGTATTAGGGTGGGGCTACTGTGATACAGGGGAAAGATGAAGAGAATTGTGAATGTAACAGAAAAAATTTGGATGGAGATGTAAATTGACTTGAAGTTGTAAATTGACTTGAAGTTATAAATTGACTTGAAGTAGAGAATTATGATAACAGAAACAATTGTAATCTTAAAAGCTGCTTGAGTGGAGACCCTCCCCATTCATGAATGTAAAAATTGTATCCTGATCTCCTTAGGTTTTACCTCTACCTAATTCCAGGTTCATTATAGAGAAAGGGAGTTCACCTTTTGCCCTCTGGATGAGAGGTAAGACATAAAAACCTGGGTTTGACCCTGGCTCAGGGCTGCAGTCTTCTCTGACCATGGCCCAGTCAATGCTGCTTGGCTGTTCTTTTATCTCTCTCTCACTCTCTAGCCCTTCCTATGTCTTGTAACCTTTTTGTTTGGGTTTTTTTTTTTTTAGAATTTTGCAAGGCAAATGGGGTTAAGTGGCTTACCCGAGGCCACACAGCTAGGTAATTATTAAGTGTCTGAGACCGGATTTGAACCCAGGTACTCCTGACTCCAAGGCCGTTGCTTTATCCACTACACCACCTAGCAGCCCCTCTTGTAACCTTTTTAATAAATTTTTGTTTTATTTCCACCCCTGCTATCTCAAGTCTGAATAATGATTCCTCATAGGCAAAACCGAACTCAAGTAGACAGCGGCTACAACTGGAGGGTGGAAATCAAGCCCACTTGCTGATGGAAAATGGAGACTTACCTGGAAAATTCAGCTCTCTGCTCTCTCTAAGAGTTTAGTGTTCCACCCTCCAGACCTCCAATCACAGGGGGAAGGAAACTGAGTGTCCAGAGCTAAGAAGTTTGATCCTTCCAGGAGATAAATTTTGGTCCAGAGGGTACTGCTGGTCAGACAGCAAGGTCTGGCATTGCAGAGAACAGTAGCAGGTAGGGTCAACTGCAAGAAGATGGCAGGGATTCAGTGTGAAGAATAGTTGGGCCCAACTAGCTATATTGATCCAGATATTCCAGTACGAATCTTAGGGTGGGGTTATAGAACTAAAAGGGTACAACAGGTTCTTATAAGTTGCTAACCTAAAATTTAGAACCTTAAAAGTGGAGTTAAAATAGCATAGCAACAACAATAAAGAAAAATAGATTAGACACAAAGTTTTATTTCTCAGGGATTTTACCCACCACCATTAGATAATAGAGACCATCTCAGGAAATGATCTCCCCAGCTGAGTGAGATCAGAAAATTTAAACAGTAACAAGGAGAGGGGAACAGAATATACATAACAAGAGTAGACCATTCTATTTGATATAAGAGGAAAACTCTTCTATGGAGTTATTTTCTTTGAGGAAGGTAACTTGTTTTTGAAGTCTAAAGGTGGACTGAATTTTTTTCTTGATTTAAGGAGGGTCAGACAAAATTATCTTTTCAAATTATAAAGAGGGCTGGACTAGTCTTCCTTTCAAAGTCTGAAGAGGACACATTCCAATTCTTACAATAGCTAAGAAAAACAAGCTTTTACTAGGAAAATAGTTTATAAAAATTTAAAGTAATTATATTTAACAAGGGAAATGTCCATCAGAATGGACAGAAAACTTCATGAAGGACCTAGGACTTAAGCTGGTTCTTGAAGAATAATTGACACTTGGATGGGGGTATCAGAATGGCATAGGAGGAAACATCTGCACAAAAGCTGGAATGAGTAGCCTAGTTTGAGGTCAGTAATAAGACTTACCTAAATGGAACTGGAGGGTCAACTTGTAGTGAGAGGAGGCCTGGATTTTGCTGGTTTGACATGGTTTTTAATCACTTTAATAGATTATCCTAGCTGGGTAATCTTTGGGGAAAGTTATTTAGTCACTAACCTTCAGTTAATCTGTGAAATGGGGATAATTCCAATACCTACCATATTTCCCCATGAATAAGATGAACCCATTTTTGAAAAATTTGGGGTCTAAAAACTGGCAGCATCTTATACAGTGGCTGCAGATTGTTTGTACTTTCATTTTTCACTTTTTTGTTTTTACTTCCATTTCCTACTTTTTTGCACTTGTCTTTGTGCTCATTGTTATGCATTTGTTATTAGTATATTAGGTGATGTTTTGCCACATTCTGCCCAGAAATGACTTGGAAAAGATTTTCATACAATGCTGAATTCAAATTAAAAGTGATCCGGGGGTGGCTAGATGGCATAGTGGAAAGAGCACCAGCCCTGGAGTCAGGAGTACCTGAGCTCAAATCCAGCCTCAGACACTTAATAATTAACTGGCTGTGTGGCCTTGGGCAAGCCACTTAACCCCATTGCCTTGCAAAAAAAACCTAAAAAAAAGAAAAGTGATCCAGTTTGCAAAAGTGAATGGAAATTGTGCTGCTGAATGTCAGTTTGGTTATCCTCCAACTGAGAAAACAATCCAAGACTGGCTATGGGAAGAAGAAAACCTATTGAAAATGCCACAGCAGAAGTCAGCCAAATGGCCTAATTTTGAGAGGGAATTGAAGATATGACTTGAAGAACAAAAGTCCATTGGAATTCTTGTGTCCACAAGGATGGTTCAGCATGAGACAAGAATTCCTGATGAAAAAGAAGTTACTGATTACAAAGGGCATACAATTGGTGCTTCAGATTCATGAAAGTGAATGGACTAAGCATGCATCCATGCACCAGACTTGCCCAAAAAGATGCTTGAAAGCTATGAGAGCAGAGAAGGTCCTTGAATTTCATGATGAATAAAACTTGAGTTCAATAACTTTATGTAATATATTTTTTTTCAAATTTTGGGTCCCCAGATTAAGGTGTGGCTTATTCAGGGGAGTATCTTGTACATGTGGAAATACAGTACCTCACAATGTTCATAAGAAGATACTAAATGTTAGTTATTGTTATTAGAAGTTTAAAGACCTAAATTGCATGCATTGTTCTTCAACTAGCAGGCAATGTGACCTTGGGCAAGTCAAGTAACTGTTCACTTGAAAAGAGCTATAACACACTAAACACTTTACCTCTGCTCCTATTTCCTCACTTGTAGGGTGAGGTAATTAGACCAGATCTTTTCTGAGGTTCTTTTTAGCTTCCCTCCCCAATTCTGTGATTCTATGAGTTTAGGATTGCTTGGGGTTCCCCAATTCTAGATTTTTGTATATGGCATTTTCCCTGATCTTTCAAGAACCTTGTAAGGTAGGTATTGCAAGTGTTATTATCTCTATCTCTTTTTTTAAATTTTTAATAAATATTTTTATTTGTTTTTTTAACAATATCCCACCCATCTTATTTATTTATTTTTATTTTTTTAATTTTAAAATTTTGTTTTCCAATTATATATAATAGTAATATATATCCATCATTTTTTGCAAGATTCTGAATACTTCAATTTTTCCCCTACCTTCCCTTCCCCCCCAATAGAAGGCTGTCTGATAATCTCTATATTGTTTCCATGCCATACATTGATGTAAATTGAATGTGTTATGAGTAAATATAACCCCCCCAAGAAGATGAGAAACCTCAAGAATAGAGAGAAAGAAAAAAAAAATGTACTTCAGTCTGTGTTCAGATTCTAATGTCTCTGTTTCTGGGGTGAGTTGCTTTCTTTATCGTAAGTCCACCAGTGCCCCGACCCGTGGGACAGCAAAGTGGGGTGTCGAGAAGGACCCAGCCTGAAAAGGAATGGGTGAGAATAAGGAGAGTGAGACCCAAGGATGGTGGATAAGGTCTGAGTTTATTTGAAAAAAGTACATGCTTATATATTGTAGAGAAGGAACAAGGGAGTTAGCTTAGGGGTGGAGTTGGTATGCCTTGGCCTGAGAGAAGGGATAGTCTGTGGTCAGTTTGTTCTTGATAACGGAGGGTGAGGCCTCTTTCCTTTATCTTGGCCCTTGGTATGCCTGGAATTTTGTTTGCTCGTTTTATCTTATCTGCCATGGGGCTTCTTGGCTCCTGGTATGTCTGGAATTTGTTTGCTCTTTTTATCTTATGGGGCTTCTTGGCCCCTGGCATGTCCCCCTTTTTTGTATTAAATTTATGGGCAGGATCCCTGTCTTAGGCTGTGCAACTTGATTTTCATGCTTGGTATCCATGACCAGGAGAGGACCTTAGCGAGGTCCTTGTTATCTCCTGTAGGATCTGATGTTCCCAAGTCATGGAGTCGCACTAAATCCGGTCATTGGGTATCACTGCAGCCTTTAGGGGGTGCCTTTCCTTGAGCAGATGCACGCATACCAAGGTGGGCAAGGTGTAAGAGCAGCGAACCTCAAGGGTTCCATTTGGAGGTCCTCACAGGACCCTTGGCTTTTCAATTGGTGATATAAGACCGAAACTGGTTTTCCAAGGGCTGAGTCAATTTGGGATTTGACAAAGTTGGTCAGTCTCCTGAAGGCCCATGGTCCAAAATAAATTAGAATTAGGAAGCCAATTAACAGGTCTAGAAGGCTTGGGAGCAGAGTAGAGAGCCAGGGGGATGTGGAAAACCAATTTTTATACCATGCCTCACCTTTCTCTCTCTCCCTTTTTCTTTTTTCCAGGCTATCCTTAACCCTTTGCAGACTGTCTTCTACCAGGCCAAGTTTATCCTTAAAAAAACAGCATTCTTCCTTTAGTGCTGCGCAGAGTCCCCCCTGTTGTAAAAATAACAAATCAAGACCGTGTCTATTTTGTAATGCTACTTCAGCTAGAGAGGCAACAGAATCTTTTAGGTGTTCTAACCCTGCTTGAAGTTCTGAGAGATCCTTATCAATAGCAGCGCTAAGCTGGGTGTACTATGCATTGGAGGAGACTAAGGAGGCAATACCTGTACCAGAGCCAACAAACCCAAGTCCAATCAGGACCGCGAGTGTAACTGCTGTCAGGGGTTCTCTTTTGTCTCTGATAAGGGTACCCTTTCCATGTTCCCAAAATTGGAGGAATTCCTCCGGGTAGTGGACAGTTAGGTGAGGAAAAAGGGAGACAAGGACACAATAGTCCTTTTTCTCAAGGAATTGTTTGGTGTCCACAAAGGTGGTTAGTCCTGACGAGCAGGCAAGATAGGTATTAGGAGGGGGCATAAGTATTAATAAGGGTACTTTGGTTACATACTGTGTCTAGCTGAAGAGGGGGGAGCATTTGTGGGCCAAGGAGACAATTTCCCTGACCGGAGATTTTTGCAAGAGTGAGGCCTTGGGATTCCCCAGTGCCCCATCTGAGATCATCTGTTCTGTTGGAGTGTGTGATGTTCCCGAATTGAGCAATACCTTCATAGAAGGGCGGGGAAGAGGAATAGCAGATCCAGCATTCTTCCAATGAAGAATTCTGCATCTGGGTCAAAGCTTGCACAGAGGCATTAATGAGAGTAAGTATGATATGGGTAGTAGAGGGACCGCTAGCAGGGAGGGTGGGTCTATAAGGGACTGTGTTGAGGGAGATGGGTGCTGGGAGTAGGTTGGTCCAAGGGTCTGGTATTATAGATGTTAGCATTAGGCCCAATGGCCACTGGTTGGGAGGGTGTGGGGATGGTTTGGGTGAGTTTGATGGTGAATATAGTTCCAGGGTCATATTTAGACTTATATAATCGAGTCCCCAGGTATATCCCCTTTCCCATCCGTGCGCCTCTTTCCCTTTTGCAGTAAACTGAATTTCCAGGGGGTTGCACCATTGGTTGTTAGTCTGGCAAGAATTCTGAGTGAGGCTATAGTTGGCGGCGACTGTTATTCAGTCTGTTTCTGAGTGTTTTATCCAGTACCCAGTACCTGTTGTTTCACAACCCCACTGTTTGCAGAAATAATCTGCCGGTCGGCCGCAACGTGGGTGGGTCCGTGCATATCCAGGGCATACATAGAAGGATAGGCTGGCAAGCTTTCCTCTTCGGTCTTTAGTGAGGCATCCAGTGGGTCCCGCATATGGGCCCCACATCACACTCCATCCTGAATCGTATTGCGAGAGTTGACAAAGGTCGGGGTATAGAGGAGGCCATGGGGCGGTTGAATCTACTTTAGATGTGCTCCAAACACGGGAGCCTCGGGAGTCTTCAACGGACCAGGTATAGTTGAGTAGTCTGTATGAGCAGGATAGCGGTAAGAGCAGGCATAAGACGAGGGCCTTCATGCTGGATCCCTTATCTACAAGAGAGCACAGAGGGAGATTTCTCAGGGGGTTCCCTGGGTGGATTATGTAGTTTTACTAGACACTCAGGCAGCCATCTAGCATTTTGAGCTGATGAATCATAAATACAGGCATGTCCTTTACCCCAGATAAGGACTGGGTCAGGTCCTTGCCATTTGTTGGAGATGGGATCTCTCCACATAGCCTGTGCATAGTTGTGTTCAGTAGTGGGATGCCAAAGGCGATCTGCTGCAGATTTGGCATTAGCATCAAGGGAGAGGAAATTGAGGACAAAGAGGGCATGGTTAAGAATAGTTTTAGTATTGTTAATCTTGGGGTAGAGTGTCTCTGACCCTTTCTGTAATTTAGTAATCATGCTTTTGAGCGTTTGGTGGGCTCTTTCTACAATGCCCTGTCCTTGAGGGTTATAAGGAATTCCTGTAATATGTTTGATACCTAAACTCTGACAGAAGTTACGGAAGGAGGCGCTTGCATATCCGGGGCCATTGTCTGTTTTAATGATCTTAGGGTTGGGGAGTGTAGCCAAGGCAGCCAGAACATGGTTAATAACATGGCGGGTAGCTTCACTGCTCTGGGGGGTGGCAAAAATAAACCCACTGAAGGTGTCGATAGAAACATGGATGTACTTAAGCTTTCCAAAAGGTGCATAGTGGGTGACATCCATCTGCCAGACTTCACCAGGAACCAACCCCCGGGGATTGACGCCGAGGTGTGGCTCTGGGAGCAGGACAAGACACCCTGGGCACTGTTTGACAATTTGTCTTGCTTGTTCCCTGGTTATGCCAAATTTAAGCCTGAGTGTCTGTGAGTTTAGGTGGTGCAGCTTGTGGGCCCGCGTGGCAGCCTCTAGGGGACACAGAAACGCAGGCTCATAAGCTACCCCACAGAAACCTGTTCCTTTTCCTAAAAATGGGTCTTGAGTTGCCCGGTCCACTTGTGCGTTCCCTTCCGTCAGGGGGCCTGGGAGGTCAGAATGGGCACGAATATGACCAATGAAAAAGGGTTGACTTCTGGAAAGTATGAGTGACTGTAACTTGGCAAAGAGAGGGGAGGCATTGGTAGATGGTCGTATATAAGGGACAGTTACTAAAAGGGGTACCGAGTGGGCAACGTAGGCACTATCTGTGTACAGATTTAAAGGATCAGGGACTGCCTCAAAAGCCCAGATGATTGCAGCAAGCTCTACAAGTTGTGCTGAGGTGTATGGGAAGGTGAGGGAGGTGATCTTCCCATTTACACTCACTGTGGCTTTCCCAGATGCTGAGCCATCTGTGAAGATGAGATGGGCCTCCTTGAGGGGTGCCCTTTTAGTTATTTTGGGGAAGACTACAGGTGTTATTTGCAGGAACTGAATAAGTTTGTCAGGGGGGTAGTGATTGTCTATGACCCCCGGGAATGAGATACAGCTCACAGCCCAGTCATCATCGTTTAATAGGAGCCAATTTATTTGTGATGCTGTGTATGGGCAAATGATGCGATCAGGTTCTTTGCCAAAGAGTCTTACTGCAGCTTCTCTTCCTCCTTTAAGGAGGTCAGCGGTGAGGTGTGGGTATGATGGGAGAATTTTGGTGGGGGTGGCTGGCATGTGTATCCAGAAAAGTGGATGATTTTGCCAAAGCAGGCCAGTGGGAGAGAGATTTGTGGGAAAGAGCAAAAGCCAGAGAGGCTTTTCAGGGCTGTAATATCCTATGTGTTGGTTTTTTTATGGCTTGCTCGACTAGCATCAGGGCTGAGCGGGCTTCTGGTGTCAAGGAGCGTGGGGAGGTGGGCTCTGGGTCTCCCTTTAAGATGTCAAATAATGGCTTTAATTCCCCTGTTGTTAGTTTTAAATAGGGTTGGAGCCAATTGATGTCTCCTAGTAATTTCTGAAAATCATTGAGGGAATTCAAATGATCAATACGAATATGGGCTTTCTGGGTCAAGATTTTGTTAGTAAAAAGTTCAAATCCAAGAAATAACTGGGGGGGTCGGGTCTGAACTTTTTCCGGGGAGATCCGGAGTCCTCTTTTTTCTAGTGCCTCTATAAGTTTCTGAGAGATAGTTACCAATTCTTTTTCCGTAGGTCCCGCAAGGAGGATATCGTCCATATAATGGATGATATAGAGTGAGGGATATTGCATCCTAAAGAGGTCAATAGTCTGGGCTACGTACTTTTGGCAGAGTGTAGGGCTATTGGTCATGCCCTGGGGTAAGACTTTCCATTGAAAGTGTGGGAATGGGCCACGGCAATTGGTGATGGGTAGGCTAAAGGCAAAGCGTTTGCAGTCAGCGGGATGGAGAGGGATTGAGAAAAAACAATCTTTGAGGTCAATAACTACCTTGGTAAAACCTTCAGGGATGGCTACAGGCGAGGGAAGACCAGGTTGCACTGCCTCCATGGGGATCATAGTTTTATTAACCACTCTGAGGTCATGTAAAAGTCGCCATTTACCTGAGCATTTTCGGATGACAAAAATGGGAGTGTTCCAGGGGGACACAGAAGGTTCGATGTGTCCTGCATCTAATTGTTCCTGCACTAATCTAAAGGCTGCATCCAATTTAGCCTTAGGAAGGGGCCACTGGTCAATCCAGACGGGATGGTCATCTTTCCATGATATTTTTTCCGCCTGTAGTGCAGGGGGACCAGTGGCCCTTATAAAAAATGGTTTTCAAACCCTAATCCCAAGCGCCCTGTTTTTCCTGTAATTTGCAAAGGGAGCGGTTGGCCTTGCTTTTCTTTTCCAAGGCCTTGTCCAGGGAGAAATCCTTGAGCAAGCATCTGGCTGGTTACTGTAAAATTAGGGCTGAACATAATGACTCCCATTTGGGAGAGAATGTCTCTTCCCCAGAGGTTAACAGGGAGGCCAGGGACTACATAGGGTCCAACAGTACCTACATTTCCTTCCTCATCTTTCCAGGGGAGCCATTGAGAACTTTGTAGGGCATTTTGAGATTGTCCTATTCCTTGTAGGTGGGTCATAGAGGGCTGAAGAGGCCAGGAGGGCGGCCAACTTTCTTTGGAGAGGACTGTGGAGTCTGCCCCAGAATCTAGTATGCCGGAAAAGATCCGGCCCTGAATGGTTAATTTAAGTGTAGGGCGTTCCTGTGAAATGGTTTGAGCCCAAAAAACATCTGAAGACCCTGGGTTGGAAGCTCCCCTCCTTTGTGTAACTGTTGAATATTGGGTTTGCAGGGGGAGCGGGAGTGCTTGGGCAAGGCATTGTCCTTTCTGAATAGTGATGGAGTTATTAAGAGCGGACACCATTATTCTAATTTCTCCTGTATAATCATTGTCTACAAGAGAGGGGGGACGATAAGGTCACCCAAGGTGGAGGAGGCGCGGCCAATTATAAGAAAAAGGAATCCCTGAGGGGGGGGGCCATAGACGCCAGTGGGGATCATACTGGGACCATCCTCAGGGTTTAATATTGTACAGGAGGAGGAACACAAGTCCACCCCTGCGCTCCCTGTGGTGGCTCTGCGTAATGGTAGGTGGGCAAGCTGTTCCCCAAGGCTTGCGGGTTGGGGGTTGTTTGAGGGGCCCAGGGCTGGCCCCTCTTGCCGTTTCCCGGAAAGGGGACAATGGGTTGGCCTTCAGCGTTGGTGGTGGATCGACAGGTGTTGGCCCAGTGCTTTCCTTTCCTACATCTGGGGCAGAGGGTCTGTGGTTGATTAGGTCTTTGGTAAAAACCTCCTGTGCTGGTGTTGGTAATTGGGCATTGGCGGGCAAAGTGGCCTTCCTGGCCACACCTAAAACGGGTCTTAGATTGGTCAGAGTGCTGAAGGGCTGCCCCAACAGCTAAATGAACTGCCTGCGTAAGGGGGTCTATGTCTCTACAGAGTCTTATCATTTCATCTAAGGTTTTGTCTCTCCATTTTCCCCGTTAAAATGGAGCGGCAAGTGGCATTGGCATTCTCGTAGGCTAAGCGTCTAACAAGCTGGTCATCAGCCGCTTCCTGCCCTAGGGTCCTCTCTGTGGCTTCCAGGAGCCTGCTTACATATTCTGAGAATTCCTCCTGGTTTCCTTGGACAATTTTATTGAGGGGTGCAAAAGGGGAGCCGGTGTTGGGAAGGGCCCGCCAGGCAGAAATGGCAGCACTAGCTGCCTGAGCAAGCAATCCAATCGGGAGATGGGACTGCCGGGTTTCACTAGCGTACTTGCCCTGCCCTGTGAGTTTTTCATAAGCTCCCTTAGAAGTTTTATAGGTAGTTGAAGCAATGGTTTGACAACGATCAAAAAAATCAGCCTTCCAGGTGAGGAACTGTCCTCGTGTAAGTACTGCCTGGACGACCCTGAGCCACTCGGAGGGGAGAAGATATCCCCCATGGGAGATGGCTTCTAGTGCGGAGAGAGTAAAGGGGGCATTAGGCCCATAGGTCTTAACAGCTGTATGTAAGTCTTTCAAAGTTTTGAAGTGGATTTTTCTATAATTTAGTGATTTTTGTTCCCCTAGACTATCTGCCACTTCCCTTTCATCTTCCCTGTTCCTATTCTCCTCTTCCTCTTCTCCTTCGCTATGGGAAGACTCGGGGGGGCTCAGCCTCTCCTGCATCGGGGTCACTATCATCTTGGCGGGATCTTGTCATGACAGGGAACGCCATCTGTTTTTTATAATTCATGGCAGCTCCTGCCTTAGAGTGTCTCTGTTTTGTTTTGTTTTCACTTCTGGTTTTCGAATTAAACTGGTTTTTTAAGAAGGGGATTTTAAGGGACCTTTGTAATGAATCCTGTAGGGCAGACAACTCACCGGAGAGCTGCGCATATTGCGTTTGGAGATCTAAAACCTCACGGAGTTCTTTTACTTGCGCGGATAGTTGCTCCCGTGCCTTATTGAGTGTGGTCATATTAGGCCCCAGGGGCAGGAAGGCAGGGGCAGTTAGGTATGGAGGGGGAGCGGAGGCTAGGGGCCAGTCTGGGTTATTATATCTAGCAGCTTCTTCCTCAAGTTCTGCCTCATCGCCTGGGTCTAGAGGCTCTGAATCTGGGTCCGTCTCTGGACTGGACCGGAGATTCTTATTTCTTGTAAACACTGGGCAGGTTATGGGCTCCTCTGCTGGTGTTATCTCAGAAGGGAGAGGAGGATAGAGGGATTTGCTTGGGGGGATTTCAATAGCTGCTGAGGGAGATCTAGCTGGAGTTTTAGGGGGTTTCGCTTCCTCTTCTTTCAAAGACTTTATAGAGACTGTACGCGAAAGAGGGCGAAGGCAGGACTTCGCAACTGAAAGAAGCTGTTGTTTTGTGGGGTCCCCGGTGGCGCTTTCCACTATGTCTCTTATAAGACCCCAGTAAGAAAGGGCTGAAACAGGGACGGCATCGGGTCCTTCTATTTTCAATTTCTGATTAAGATCTCTTCCTACTTTCTGCCATTTGCCTGGGTGGATCTCAGGTCCTGTTACCAGAAACCACAGGCATACTTCATCTATAAAAAGGAAGAATCTAACAAGATCCTTTTTCTTTACTTTAACTCCCCTGTCTTTAAGTGCCAGTTTGAGGTCCCGTATAAAGACCTGTTCTTTAGACAGCTTGGAACCCATGAGAAAAGAATGAGGCAGACGTCACTTACCTGTTCGTGGGGCTCTCCGGAGCGATCAGAGGGGGTCGCGACGATTCTTCTTCACGGGGTCTGCCTGGCGAGAGTCCGTGCCTCGAGCCGCACGTTGGGCACCACGTGCCCCGACCCGCGGGACAGCAAAGTGGGGTGTCGAGGAGGACCCAGCCTGAAAAGGAATGGGTGAGAATAAGGAGAGTGAGACCCAAGGATGGTGGATAAGGTCTGAGTTTATTTGAAAAAAGTACATGCTTATATATTGTAGAGAAGGAACAAGGGAGTTAGCTTAGGGGTGGAGTTGGTATGCCTTGGCCTGAGAGAAGGGATAGTCTGTGGTCAGTTCATTCTTGATAACGGAGGGTGAGGCCTCTTTCCTTTATCTTGGCCCTTGGTATGTCTGGAATTTGTTTGCTCTTTTTATCTTATGGGGCTTCTTGGCCCCTGGCACACCAGAGAAGTTGCTTCAATAGTTTTCTCACAGTTGCTATTACTAGCCGTACCTCCACTCTGTTCCTCCCCACTCTCATTTATTATATTCTCTCTCTCCTTTCACCCTGGCCCTGTCCAAAAGTGTGTTGTATCTGAGTACCCTCTCCCTCGCTCTTCCCTCTCTTCTATCACCTATTCCCCCCTTCCCTACCCCCATTCCCCCTTATCCCATCCCTTTCTTATTTTTCTCTAGGGTAAGATAGATTTCTATACCTTATTAAGTATGTATGTTATTTCCTCTCTTGAGTCATTTCTGATGAGAATGAAGGCTCACTCATTCCCCCTTGCCTTCCCCCATTCCACTCCATTGAAAATGCTTTTTCTTGCCTCTTATGTGAAATTTCTTAGCTGCTTCTTCATCTCCTTTTACTTCCTCCCAATACTTTCTTTTATCACCCATTGACTCCATCTTTTTTACTATATTATACCATTATATTCTGTTCCTTCCTATGTCCTGTCTATACATGCTCCTTCTAACAGCTCATATAAATGAGAAAGTTCATATGAGTTATCAATATCTTCTTCCCATGCAGGAATACAAACAGTTCAATATCTTTAAGTTCCTCATAGTTAGTCCTTCTCTTCCACTCCCTCTATGGTTCACCAGAGTCCTGTACTTGGAGATCAAACTTTCTGTTCAGCTCTGGTTGTTTCAATAGGAAAGTTTGGAAGTCATCTGTTTCATTGAAAATCCATCTTTTCCCCTGAAAGAGGATGTTCAGTTTTGCTGGGTAGTTGATTCTCAGTTGTAAACCAAGATCTTTTGCCTTCTGGAATATCATATTCCAATCCCTACAAGCCCTTAATATAGATGATGCCAGATCCTGTGTAATCCTGACTATGGAGCCTCTATAGTTGAATTGTTTGTTTCTGGCAGCTTTTAGAATTTTCTCTTTGATTTGGGAGTTTTGGAATTTGGCTATAATATTCCTGGGAGTTTTTCTTTTGGGATCTCTTTCAGGAGGTAACCTGTGAATTCTCCCAATTTCTATTTTACCCTTTGCTTCTAGGATCTCAGGGCAATTTTGCTGCATTATTTCTTGAAAAATGAAGTCTAGGCTCTTTTCCTGTTTGTGGCTTTCAGATAGCCCAGTAGTTTTTAAATTATTTCTTCTGGATCTGTTTTCAAGGTTGGTTGTTTTTTTCAATAAGATATTTTACATTTTCTTCTGATTTTTGGCTTTTTGGAAGACTTTTATTTCTTCCTGATTTCTTACAAAGTCATCAGCTTCCTTTAGTTCCATTCTGCATTTGAAAGAGTTATTTTCTTCAGAGACTTTTTTTATTTCCTTTTCCAGCTGTCCAATTCTGCTTTTTAAGGCATTCCCCTCCTCATTTGACTTTTGTTTTACTTTTTCCATTAGGTGTAAACTGTTCTGTTGGGTTTTTTTTTTTTTTGCAAGGCAATGGGGTTAAGTGGCTTGCCCAAGGCCACACAGCTAGGTAATTATTAAGCATCTGAGGCCAGATTTGAATTCAGGTACTCCTGACTCCAGGGCTGGTGCTCTATCTACTGCATCACCTAGCTTCCCCTGTAAAGTGGTTTTTAACATATTATTTTTTTGTATATCTTTCACCAAGGTGTTGATTTGATTTTCATGATTTTTCTGAATCGCTCTCATTTCTCCTCCCAATTTTTCCTCCATCTCCCTTAATTTCTTTTCAAAGTCTTTTTTTGAGCTCATCTATAGTCTGAGCCCATTTTCTACTTCTCTTGGAGTTTTTGGATATGAAGTTTCGATCTTGTCATCATCTGAATATGTGTTTTGATCTTCCATGGGAATAAAGTAATTCTCTATGGTCAGATTCTTTTATTTTTCTGTTTTTTACTCATTTTCTCAGCCCAAGACAGCACTTCCAAGGCTTTGGGGTTTTATGGGGTGACACCCCACTGGGACCTTTATTCCTCCAAGGTCTTAGGCTCTTTTGCATGTGCTTTGATATGTAGATGACCCCTATACTTTCCTCTGCCCTGGGACTATGAGGAGGGATCCTGCTATCTTTCTATGAAAACCCAAATTGCAATATCTCAGGCAAACAGCAGAGTCCTACCCCAGGGAGAGCAGAGAAATCTCTGCAGACATCCCTTATCATCTCTGGGGGTACAGGCTGCTTTTTCCAGATTCCCACTGCAGGTGCTGCAGCCGGTGCTCCTTACTCCACACTCATTCTGGTGTAGCAGAGTTCTCTCTCCATCCCTTCAAGCTGTTTCTGATGATCTTTAGGCTGGGCTGGGCTGGGGCTGTGCTACTTCCATGGCTTTTTACCCAATCCCCGGTCCTGGTGAAACACACCTTTCCCATGGAACTTCTAAGTTATCTCAGACTGGGAAAATGTATCACTCATTCTTTCTGTGGGTTCTGCCCCCTCTTAATTTTGGCTAGAGCCATCATTTGTTTGTTTTTTTGGAGGGTGGGGGGAAGGAGTTCCCAGGAAATGCTGCCTTCAAGCTGCCATCTTGCCCCCCCCCCCCCCAATCTCTGTCTCTTAAAGAAATAAACCGAGTCTCACTCATGGTCAAATAGTAAGAATAGGAGCTACCAGCAGAGGCCAGATCTCCCAATTGCACAGTAACTGATATTTTCACCATACTGCCTTGCCTTCTAAAACCTTCTTTGACTGTCACTCTTTTAAACTATTGTCCTGACTCCTCCCTTTTCCTGTTAAAACTTTTTTTTTAGGTTTTTGCAAGGCAAATGGGGTTAAGTGGCTTGCCCAAGGCCTCACAGCTAGGTAATTATTAAGTGTCTGAGACTGGATTTGAACCCAGGTACTCCTGTTCCTGTTAAAATTCTAGGAAGTAATATACTTATTTTCTCTTTACATTTCCTTACCATCAACTCACTCCTTAATCCTGTCCTCCTCATCCAATCTGGTTTCCCTAACCACTACTTTCCTGAAACAAGCAACACAAAGGTCATCAATACTTTCTGAATTGTTAAATCCAATGACTTCTTCACAATTCTTATTTCCTTGACATTTTCCAGCATTTGACTCAATTGACCCAGTTACCATATTGTCTAAGCCTTGCATTCTTGACTTCTGAGGTACTGCTGTCTCCTAGATCTACTTCCAGCTTCCAAATATAACTTTATTCCTACTAAAATGGATAGGAGAATGCAATTCCAAAGAGGTGGAAAAAATGCTGATGCAATTCTCAGTAATTGTGAGGGACAGAGTTGAAACAAGAACGCTGAAGAGCCATTTTGCACAACTGCTTTAAGAGAGAACATTCTACTCTCTTGGGATTCAACTCAAGACAAGTTGAGAGAGAGGGACAGACAGACTTTGGAAGGTGGGCATTTGAGGAAGCCATCATCATCTTGATTTAAACTGTCCTCCCTTCAGATTTAAGGGAATTTCCTCTCAAGTAAGAGCAGAATCTTTCTTTGTTGACTCAAATCTCATCATTCATTTTTTAGTGTTTTCTGGTATCAAGACAAGTCAACAAACTTTTATTGAGCTCTTACTATGTTCTAGTCAGTCAGTCAGTCAGTCAATACACTTTTATTAAGTGTCATACTCCAGAGGCAGGGTTGCAAATATAAACAAATGAAGACAGTTTCTGCCATAGGAGCTTAGATTCTAAGGGTCAAAGATAAAACATCAAAGAAAGCAGGAAAAATATATGACTGGAAGAAGTACAGTGATGAAGACACTGACATAGGGCATGGTATGGTCTGATATGTAGACCTGTGATTTCCATACGCTTGAATAAAAAGTTTACTTTCTATTCGCTATTTACAGTTTTATTTTTATTATTTGGCATAATTAGCAGTTGGTTCAAAGGAGTCAAAACTGTAGTTATAAGGTTGGATAACTTGCTCTGTAAGGGATAGTGAGTGATCAGGGAAGCTAGATCCTTCTGAACCTAAAATTAATGCCGCATACCAGAAATATTTTGGAATATAATTCTAGCCCAGTACTCCTCCCAGAGCACTGGACAGCCTCCTCCCACCTCCCAGTCTCCCTAGAAGATATCTTTACTTGCCTCCCTCAAGTCACCTATCTATAAAATTAAATATCTCATGTAGATATATATATATCTTAGATGAGCAGCACCTACCTTATACAAAAGAGAAGGCTGCATGGGAGAAGATTCAAGAGAAGGAGCTAAGCTCAAGAAAGAAAGATTTTCAAAATGATTTGCAATATTTTGGAATTATGAGTGTAATGATGAGTTAGGGAGGCAATCAGGTCATACTTCTCTCTTGATTTCTCCTATGCCTCATTAATTTACTCAAAAGGAGTTGGTAACAGAAACAACAAGTGCAGGGGTCCAGCCTCCATGGGGTCCTTGGAACCTGACAGGAGGGATAGAGTCGGCGAAAGGAATTGAGTCAACACAAGGGTTTGAAGGCAGAAGCAGGCTGACTGTCTGCTGCTCAGGTTTATTTTTATAGTCTCAGAATCATATAAGCATCAAGCAAGCAAGCTAAGATCATTTCCTAAGTTACAAAAGTTTACAATTTTCATTATTAATCATATAATTCATGTGGTTACAAGTTTCATTATCAATCATGTTGTTAATTTTTTGTCCCTGCTCAGACCATGATGACCTCAACCTGTCTGTTACCTAGTTTTTGCTGCATAGTAAAGTTATTAATTAAGCAGAACCTTCCTAATAATAATCTCTGATATAATTTGTTTAATGGAATGCTTTTATGTTTTTGTTCTGCGTATGATACACTCCCTTGACAACCTACAGTAAGGGCAGTTATGTTTGTCCACCCATCCGTTGACTCCTTCAATAACCAATTTCCTTTCAGCCCTTATTGATAGAAACCATGGTTTCTGTGACTTTTTTATTCTTTCCCAATAAACTAAGGCTGTTAAAGTTCACATATTGGTCACCTATACGAACTATTCTTTCACTATCTTTATCATATATTCCTGTGTATGATAAGAGAGGCAAAGCTGTTGATTTCCCAGGAATTCTACCTAACCCATCTTGTATCTGTTTTTCCTGTATATATTCTGATGTCTCCTTGGAATTCCCAATGTTGTATTTTCCAAAGATTTCATAACGATGGAACCTTTTGTGTGCCTTGGAGGGAGGCAGTCCTGTCAAATTTGGACAGAGTTTATCTATTTTATTCAAGGAATTTCCCTGGAATCCTTCCTTTAGTCATTCCACTATTAGGATGAATAACTTTTGCAATCAATATTAGTCCTACAAATATAGGTATATATGGAATCCATATATATATATATATATATATGTATATATATATATATATATTGAAGAGGGAAATGTTGTTCCATCAGGCGGTGTGGCCGCCTTGAGTCTTCTTGCTGCAACTGTGTCAAGCAGCTTAGAGACCCTGGCTCCCAACAAACAAGATACTAATCTCTTAAGTTTCTTGAGGTCAATGACAGTGTTTGTGCCTATGTTTGTGTGTTTCTGTATGTGTGTCTCTGTGTTTTTTCCCATGCTTATAACACTATGTGGCACCTAAACACACTTAATAACTGTTTACTGATTGACTTACTGACTGACTTATATGAAGAACACCAAAGACTTAATTTGCAGGGGAAGAATTTGAGAGAATAAGAGGGCAAGTTAAAGAAGAGTTTTTTTGTTTTTTTATTAAAGGTTTTATTTATTTTTGAGTATTACAATTTTTCCCCTAATCTTGCTTCCCTCCCCCCACCCCCCACAGAAGGCACTTTGTCAGTCTTTACATTGTTTCTATGGTCTACATTAATCCAAATTGAGTGTAATGAGAGAGAAATCATATCTTTAAGGAAGAAACATAAAGTATAAGAGATAGCAAGATCAGACAATAAGATATCAGGTTTTTTTTCCTAAATTAAAGGTAATAGTCTTTGGACTTTGTTCAAACTCCACAGTTCTTTCTCTGGATACAGATGGTATTCTCCATTGCAGATAGCTCAAGATTCCTTGGTTGTTGCACTGATGGAATGAACAAGTCCATCAAGGTTGATCATCACTCCCATGTTACTGTTAGGGTGTACAGTGTTTTTCTGGTTCTTCTCATCTCACTCAGCATCAGTTCATGCAAATCCCTCCTGGTTTCTAATAGAACAATAATGTTCCATGACACACATATACCACAATTTGCTAAGCTATTCCCCAACTGAAGGACATTTATTTGATTTCCAATTCTTTGCCACCACAGACAGGGCTGTTGTGAATATTTTTGTACAAGTGATGTTTTTATCCTTTTCCATCATCTCTTCAGGGTATAGACCCAGTAGTTGTATTGCTGGATCAAAGGGTATGCACATTTTTATTGCCCTTTTGAGCATAGTTCCAAATTGCTCTCCAGAAAGGCTGGATGAGTTCACAGCTCTACCAACAATGTATTAGTGTCCCAGATTTCTCACAACCCTTCCAACAATGATCATTACCCTGTCTGGTCATATTGGCCAGTCTGAGAGGTGTGAGGTGGTACCTCAGAGAAGCTTTAATTTGCATTTCTCTAATAATTAATGATATCGAGCAATTTTTCATATGGCTATGGATTGCTTTGATCTCATCTGTAAATTGCCTTTGCATATGCTTTGACCATTTGTCAATTGGGGAATGGCTTTTTTTTTAAATATGGCTCATTCTCTGTATATTTTAGAAATGAGTCCTTTGTCAGAAACACTAGTTGTAAAGATTGTTTCCCAGTTTACTACATTTCTTTTGATCTTGGTTACAGTGGTTTTATCTGAGCAAAAGCTTTTTTAATTTAATATAATCAAAATCATCTAATTGGTTTATGGTGATGTTCTCCATCTCTTCCTTAGTCATAAACTGCTCCCCTTTCCTTAGATCTGACAGGTAAACTAGTCCTTGATCTTCTAATTTGCTTATAGTATTGTTTTTCATGTCTAAATCCTGTGACCATTTGGATCTTATCTTGTTATAGGGTGTGAGATGTTGGTCTAATCTAACTTCCTTCCATACTAACTTCCAATTTTTTCCCAGCAGTTTTTATTGAAGAGAGTTTTTATTCCAATAGCTGGACTCTTTGGGTTTATCAAACAGCAGATTACTATAATCGTTTCCTGCTATTGCACCTAGTCTGTTCCACTGGTCCACCACTCTATTTCTTAGCCAATACCAGATAATTTTGATGATTAATGCTTTATAATATAATTTTAGATCAGGTAGGGCTAAGCCCCCTTCTTTTGTACTTTTTTTTCATTGAATCCCTGGAAATTTTTGACTTTTTGTTTCTCTATATGAATTTACTTACAACTTTTTCTAACTCATTAAAGTAATTTTTTGGAATTTTGATTGGCAGGGCACTAAACAGGTAGTTTAGTTTTGGTAGAATTGTCATTTTTATTATATTAGCTCTACCTATCCATGAGCAGTTGATGTTTGCCCAGTTATTTAAATCTGATTTAATTTGTGTAAGAAATATTTTGTAATTGTTTTCAAAAAGTTTCTGAGTTTGCCTTGGCAAATAGATTCCCAGGTATTTTATGCTGTCTGAGGTTACTTTGAATGGGATTTCTTAAAGAAGAATTTTAAAGGGGGGGAAATAAAATACTAAATAATAAACATTTTTAAAAGGGAAAGAAGGACTAACTGTGAAAGAGAAGGAATCAAGCTAAAGGAAGAGAAAAATTCAAGAAAAAATACAAAAACATGAAGAGAAAACTTGAGGAGGAAGGAAAAATAAGGAGGAAAAGATGGTGAAGAAGAAAGAGAAGAGGAAGCTTATGGGAAAAGATGAGTTGAGAGAGAAGTAGGTAGCTGGTAAAAATTGATATGAAGTTATTGAGAAAGAGAAACAAGTTAAATGTATCTGTGAGGATGGTTAAGATGCTAAAGAAGCTAGCTAACAGGGTGTTAACAAAGTGCTTAAAACATGAGAGTGGCAGCTCTGGAGTTGAAAATCATCCCAAAATAGCTTGCTATTGTTCCTCAGGGAAGCTACAAACAAGTTCAAGCTCTGAGGAACTCATTTCCACAAGTATGGAGAAAGTAGACAGTTTTGAAGTGAATTGCTTGCAATTCTCTGCCAATTGACTGCCATTACATGTATCAGAAGCTCTTCTTCCTAGAAGGAAAAGTAAAAAGTATTTGAAGTATATCAGGTGATCAGGGACAGTGAAATTTCCTCTCCCCCCGCCCAATAAGGAAAGTTTCAGTATGAAAGCCAAAAAGAACAAATAATCTAAAAAGATAAGAGAATACTGACCTATGACAGGCTTTTGGAGAATGGAAAGATCATACAGAAAAGAAAGGGAAGAACGCCTACCAAATACTTAGAGCTAAGAAAAAAATTGGTGACTTTTCCCAAAAAGTAAGGAGTCTAAGGAGAAAGCAGCTACTTGTCCTCTAAAAGTACTAGGATCAAAAATTTAGATGCGTAAAGGGCCTTGGAAGTGATCTAGTCCAATGATATAATCTAGGTATTGCCAGGTGGGAGACCATGTAGTAGAGCTCAGAGATAAAACAGAAATGCAATAGTTACCCTGTTAAGGGTAATGATGATAACTGAGGCAGCTACTTGTTAATCTGATAATAACAGTTAGAGAAGTATACTGTAACCCCAGGGCACATATCCAAAATGAAAATTTACCAAGATTTCTCAAGATGTATAATTGCTTTCCACTTATGATTATTCACACAGACACTAGTGATACTTGCTCAGAAAGCTGAAGGCCTTCAGGTACAAGTGGTACTTTCATCACTGTTTCCCATCAAAGAAAAGGTATCCATAAGAGAAAAACTGATTTGGGAAGTGAAAAGTTGATTAAGAAGATGGTGTGGGCGGCAGCTAGGTGGCGCATGGGGGCGGCTAGGTGGCTCAGTGGATCGAGCACCGGCCATGGAGTAAGGAGTACCTGAGTTCAAATCCGACCTCAGACACTTAATAATTACCTAGCTGTGTGGCCTTGGGCAAGCCACTTAACCCCATTTGCCTTGCAAAAACTTAAAAAAATAATTTAAAAAAAAAGAAGATGGCGTGCATTCCCCAATTGACAAATGGTCAAAGGATATGCAAAGGCAACTTATCTTTTTTTTAGTTTTTAGTTTTCATGAGGCAATGGGCTTAAGTGACTTGCCCAAGATCACATAGCTAAATAATCATTATGTGTCTAAGATTGGATATGAACTCAAGTCCTCCTGACTCCAGGGCCAGTAAAGATAATTTACAGATGAGGAAATCAAAGCTATGCATAGTCATATGAAAAATTACTCTATATCATTACTGACTAAAGAAATGCATACTAAAGCATCTCTAAGGTACCATCTCACACCTATTAGATTTGCCAATATATAACCAGAAAGGATAATGTTCAATGTTGGAAGGGATGTGGGAAATCTGAGAACCTAATACACTGTTGGTGGAGCTGTGAACTCATTCATCCTTTCTGGAAAGCAATTTGGAATTATACCCAAAGGGCAATAAACAAATGAGCATACCCTTTAATCCAGCAATACCACTACTGGGTCTATACTCTGAAGAGATCATGAAAAAGGATAAAAACATCATTTGCACAAATTCATAGCAGCCCTGTTTGTAGTAGCAAAGAACTGGAAATCGAGTGAATGTCCATTAATTGGGGAATGGCTGAACAAATTGAGGTATATGTGTGTCATGGAACACTATTCTATTAGAAACCAAGAGGGATGGGAATTTAGAGAAGCCTGGAAAGAAGTGCATGAACTGATGTTGAGTGGGATAAGCAGAACTGGAAGAACATTGTACAACATAACAGCAACATGGGGATAATGATCAACCTTAATGGACTTGCTCATTCCATCAATGCAATAATCAGGGACTATTTTAGAGGACCTGTCATGGAAAATACCATCTGTATCCAGAGAAAGAATTGTGGAGTTTGAACAAAGACCAAAGTCTAGTCCCTTCAATTTTTTTTTAAAGTGTCTTATATACTATATAATATTGCTATGTCTAATATTTTATTTTCTCAAGGATATGATTTCTTTCTCAATACATTCAATTTCAATCAATGTACAGCATCTAACAATGTAAAGATTATCAGACTACCTTCTGTGGGGGGTGGGAGGAGGAAAGGGAGGGTGGGGGGAAAATTATAAAATTCAAAACCTTACAAAAATGGTAGGTAGAAACTACAATTGTATATAATTGGAAAACAAATAAAATATTAATAAAAAAAGAAGATGGCATGCAGAACTGAGGTTTACATTTCAGAACCAAGAATATAGTCCAGATATAAAAATGACAGGCTCCTATGAAAAGCTAATCAGAATTTTTTTGCCCAGAGTCTTACAAATCCTAAAAAAAAGATTTCAACAAAAACAGAAGGGGAAGAGAGAAAACTGCTAATGTGTGTCCACCAATATAGGCACTATAGAGGGAAACTACACAATTAGTAACAAGAATGTGAATGGTTACATGACATCCAGAAGTCCACAAGAAGCAAAATCCAAGAGAAGAACAGGAAAGCCAGACTTCATGAACAGAGATGTCTATGTATATAAATGCACAAAATATGGCTAACCAAAAAGTCCATAATGCAAGGGGAACAAAGTTGACCTCAGTGATATCATTGAGACTTGATAGAATAAGCCTCATGGCCAGAAGAAACAAAATAAATTAAAAAAACAAGGGCAGAGTAATATTGTATATATTTTATAAAAAGAAAATCCAGGAATGAGAAGGCAGAAGGAAATAGATATCAAAGGTTGAAACAGATGCCTGTTAAGAGTAGTGGAGATTTTAATTCCCTAAAATGGTAGAGCCCTTTCTCTACCAGAAGCAGAATGACTAATAATTAACTTAATGACGATTTTATCCTTCAAAGGCTGGAAAAAATAGCAGGGAAAAACACTAGTCTGGATCAGATTTTTACTAACTGGAAAGAAGGAGCTGCTTGGTTGGAAATGAAAGGAACTTTAGAGTTTATATAGATAAAGATAGGAAAGCCCAGAATTAATCTGACATTCACCCTAGTTTTTGGAAATCAGATTTCAAAAAAGTTCAGGATAGACAGGATCCTGTGGACTTGCCTTGCTTATGGGAAGTTAGCTCAGGTAAAATGAGAAACTATCAGGATTGAATTTTGAATGCTGGGACTCTACTACTGAGGAGACTACTGAAGGATCTCTTCAGTTTGGGAAGTTCTGAGCTACAGTAGTCTAATTGCAGATTAGAAAACCACACCAATATGGTGCCAGACTATATTGGGCCTCTGGGAGAGCCACCAGACTATAAACTGGCCCAGGCTGGAAAAATTAAATGGGTTAAATCTTCCATGCTGATCAATACTGGGATAAGGCCCCTTGAGTGCCCACTATACATCCAGTCTAAGTGAGATAGAGAGACCCTCCTAACAAGGAGGAAAATGGAGGGTTGATCAAAAAAATTAAAGATTTACTGGGAATTCATCAATCAGCTTAGATTTTTAAAAGACATAGGAGATTTCTTGTAGACATCTAAAAATCAATACACCCAAAATTGAACTCACATCTTTCCTCCCCAAACCCTCCTCTTTTCTCCATTAGTATTGAGAATACCATCTTGTTGTAATTCATCCATGAGAATCTTAGGTGCCATCCTCAACTCCTCAATCCTTCATTGTCAAAGAAGACCAAAATGACATCACTACATTTGAGACAAATTACAGTGTGTTCAACTATGGCTGATCAGATCAATATGATCTCAGAATGCTCTAGCACTGATTAGGCACAAATAGTTCTTGGGAACAACTAGGGTGGGTTCTCTAAACTTATGGATGTCACATTTTCTTTGAGCTGCTTCAATTCTGCCTTCCTCATAGAACGTAGCCCCTTCTCTGATGCTGGGTGGTCCTGTGCCAGTGTCACCCAAGCTGTCCAATCAATTCTAAAGTTCTTCAATGAGACCTTCAGGGTATCTTGGTATCATTTCTTCTGACCCCTTGTGAGTGCTTGCCCTTGTGAATTCTCCATAAAATAGGTTTTTTTGGCAAGCATACATCTGGCCTTCTAACATGCCCAGCCCATCATAATGGCACTCATGTTGTAATGTTGTAATGTTTAGCTCAAGAAAGGACCTAGGTGTCTATGTCTTCTCCTGCTAGCTGATCTTCAGAATCTTTTTAAGACAATTTAAATGGAAGCACTGGTAGACTGTGCAGGTTTCACAGGCATATTACAATTTCATAAAGTTGGTCTACCAAAGTACACCAGTCAACAGCTCTGTAGACTCCCACACTTTCTTTCAGAGTCTCCCAGATAGTGAGTTAGCTCCTCCACTCAGCTGTCAAAGTCATCTTCCTAATGTACTGATCTGACCTTATCATGCCTCTACTTAATAGAGCTTCCTATCACTTCCCTGAATCAAACATAAACTCCTTTGTTTAGGATTCAGAATCCTTTACAAGCTGCCCCCCTTCAATCTTCTTACATCTTATCACTTCCCCACACATATCTATCTGGGTTATCCTATCTTTATCTATATAAACTCTAAAGTTCCTTTCATTTCCAACCAAGCAGCTCCTTCTTTCCAGTTAGTAAAAATCTGATCCAGACTAGTGTTTCTCCCTGCTGGTTTTTCCAGCCTTTGAAGGATAAAATCGTCATTAAGTTAATTATTAGTCATTCTGCTTCTGGTAGAGAAAGGTCTCCACCATTTAATACCTCTTCCCCTTAATTCTA
Organism: Macrotis lagotis; assembly: GCF_037893015.1. Classification (NCBI taxonomy): domain Eukaryota; kingdom Metazoa; phylum Chordata; class Mammalia; order Peramelemorphia; family Peramelidae; genus Macrotis; species Macrotis lagotis. Next base: position 219,210,832 of record NC_133662.1, read on the forward strand.
GCACCTTCCCTCTGTTTATTCTTTCCAATTTATCCTATATATAGTTTGTTTGTATATAGGTGTATATCCCCAGCACTTAACATAGTGCCTTGGCCCATTGTAGGTACTTAATAAATTTCATAAAGTTGGTCTACCAAAGAACACCAGTCAATACAACAGCTTTGTAGACCTTCAGTTTGGTGTCAGTCTAATACCTCTTCTCTCCCACATTTTCTTTCAGAGTCTCCCAGCTACTGAGCTAGTTCTGGCAATATGTGTATGTCAACCTCATATTCAATGTGGACCTTCTTGGAAGGAAACTGCCAAGGTAAGTGAACTTGTCCACAGTCCTCAAAACTTCTCCATTTGCTGTAATCAATGGTCCCACATATGGATAGTGTGAACCTGCTGATAGAGCACCTGGGTTTTCTTGGTGTTGTTAGACCAAAATTAGCATATCCATATCCAAATCCTATCACTTTTACCATCATATTATCTCTCCCATATGTCCCCTCCTCTTCTGTAATTCTGCCATGGCCCTGATGCAGGCATTCCTCTTTTCATGCATAGACTGTTATAACAGCCTGTTGTTGGTCTCCTGGCCTCAAATATCTCCACTCCATTCCATCCTTCACTCAGCTGTCAAAGTCATCTTCCTAATGTACAGATCTGACCTTATCATGTCTCTACTTAGTAGGGCTTCCTATCACTTCCCTGAATCAAATATAAACTCCTTTATTTAGGATTCAGAATCCTTTACAACCTGCCCCCTGCCCCACTCCAGTCTTCTTACACCTTATCACTTCCTCACACAAATCTATCCCGAGATCCAGTGATAATGGCTTTCTTGTTGTTCTTTGAACAAGGCTCACCATCCTGTCAACACTAGGCATTTTCATTGCTTTCCTCCCCAAGCCTGGAATGTTCTCTCTCCTTATCTATACTTCCTGGATTTCCTGGTTTCATTCAAGTCAAAGTTAAAACACAACCTTCTACAGGAAGCATTTCCTGATTCCCCTTAATTCTAGCACCTTCCCTCTATTTATTCTTTCCAATTCATCATATATTTAGTTTTTTTGTATACAGGTATATATCTCCAGTACTTAATAAATTTCATAAAGGTGTTCTACCAAGGTACACCATAAAGATGATGTACCCACTAAACATTTAATAAGCACCTACTATGTCCTTGTAAAATGTTGACTGAATACACCATTGTAGGCCATCTTTATGAAAAGCTACCATCAATTTCATTCATGTCTTGTTGGAAAATTTGCTGGCAACAAGCCTTCACATTTAGACATTTTCTTCCTAAGTGTTGTAGAAAAAATATCTACTCCATGCAGGATAGGACATTTTTCCTATGGCATTGACACAATTCTTCAGATTTTATAGGTTTACAGAAATAAGATTAAGACTATTGATGTAGTATCCTGGTCACTTGGGTACAAAAACCAAAGCACTGAAGAGTCCTGATCCCACTCAGCTTGTCACATGCTTCTGATCAGGCATACCATCATGGTAAATGGGAAAAAAGGGAAGTTCCAAATCAGTTTTGTACCTTTTCTTGAAAGCATCCATTTTATGCTATGGCTAAGTAACTGTTAAATGACTTAAGGGTCAGGAGTCTAATGGAATTAATCCTCACATCACCACAACAGCAGATGAGAATATTGTAAAGTTAAATTATCAGGAGCAGATCTGGGAGGTAAATTCCATTCAAAGTAGATAGATTTGGTTAAATCAGATTTAAATAACTGGGTAAACATCAACTGCTCATGGATAGGTAGAGCTAATATAATAAAAATGACAATTCTACCCAAACTAAACTACCTGTTTAGTGCCCTACCAATCAAAATTCCAAAAAATTACTTTACTGAGTTAGAAAAAGTTGTAAGTAAATTCATATGGGAAAATAAAAAGTCAAGAATTTCCAGGGATTCAATGAAAAAAAAGTACAAAAGAAGGGGGCTTAGCCCTACCTAATCTAAAATTATATTATAAAGCATCAATCATCAAAACTGTCTGGTATTGGCTAAGAAATAGAATGGTGGACCAGTGGAACAGACTAGGTGCAATAGCAGGAAACAATTATAGCGATCTGCTGTTTGATAAACCCAAAGAATCTAGCTATTGAAATATAAACTCTTTTCAATAAAAACTGCTGGGAAAATTGGAAGTTAGTGTGGAAGAAACTTAGATTAGACCTCACACCCTATACCAAGAGTAGATCCAAATGGATACAGGATTTAGACATAAAAAACCAATATTATAAGCAAACTAGAAGATCAGGGACTAATTTACCTGTCAGATCTATAGAGAGGGAAGCAGTTTATTGACTAAGGAAGAGATGGAGAACACTAAAAACAAACTAGATGATCTTGAGTACACTAAATTAAAAAGCTTTTGCACAGACAAAACCATTGTAACCAAGATCAAAAGAAATTTAGTAAACTGGGAAACAATCTTTACAATTAATGTTTCAGACAAAGGACTCTTTTTTTTCTTTTTCTTTTTCTTTCTTTTTTTTAGGTTTTTGCAAGGTAATTGGGGTTAAGGACCCAAGGCCACACAGCTAGGTAATTATTAAGTGTCTGAGGCCAGATTTGAACTCAGGTACTCCTGACTCCAGGGTCGGTGCTCTATCCACTGTGCCACCTAGCTGCCCCTCATTTCTAAAATATACAGAGAAATGAGTCAAATTTTAAAAAAAAAGCCATTCCCAATTGACAAATGGTCAAAGGATATGCAAAGGCAATTTACAGATGAGGAGATCGAAGCAATCCATAGCCATATGAAAAATTGCTCGATATCATTACTTATTAGAGAAATGCAAATTAAAGCTTCTCTGATTCATACCTCTCAGACTGGCCAATATGACCAGAAAGTAATGATCATTGTTGGAAGGGTTGTGGGAAATCTGGGACACTATTACACTGTTTGGTGGAGCTGTGAACTCATCCAACCTTTCTGGAGAGCAATTTGGAACTATGCCCAAAGGGCAACAAAAATGTGCATACCCTTTGACCCAACAATACTGCTACTGGGTCTATACCCTGAAGAGATGATGAAAAAGGGTAAAAACATCACTTGTACAAAAATATTCATAGCAGCCCTGTTTGTGGTGGCAAAGAATTGGAAATCAAGTAAATGTCCTTCAATTGGGGAATGGCTTAGCAAACTGTGGTATATGTATGTCATGGAACACTAGTGTTCTATTAGAAACCAGGAAGGATAGGAATTTAGGGAAGCCTGGAGGGATTTGCATGAGCTGATGCTGAGCAAGATGAGCAGAACCAGAAAAAAACACTGTACATCCTAACAGCAACATGGGGGCGATGATCAACCTTGATGGACTGGCTCATTCCATCAGTGCAACAATCAGGGACAATTTGGGACTTTGTGCAATGGAGAATACCATCTGTATCCAGAGAAAGAACTGTGGAGTTTGAACAAAGACCAAGGACTATTACCTTTAGTTTAGGGGGAAAAAATCTGATATCTTATTGTCTGATCTTGCTATCACTTATACTTTATGTTTCTTCCTTAAGGATATGATTTCTCTCTCATCATATTAATTTTGGACCAATATATAGCATGGAAATAATGTAAAGATTGGAAAATTGCCTTCTGTGGGGGGGGTAGATGGAGGGAAGGGAGATTAGGGGGAAAATTGTAAAACTCAAAATAAAATCTTAAAAAAAAAAACAAAGTAGATAGATTTGGGACCCATTTGTGAATCCTTTGTGGCAGAATATATAAAGACAGATCTAGGACTCTGGAGGAGAGCACTTGAGACCTCAAAGAATTTCCTCAAAGACTATCTTTTTTAATATTCTGTGGGCAGATAGGTGTCTCAGTGGACAGAGGTCTGCACATAGAGTTAGGAAGATTTTCATTGAAATATGGCTTCAGATACTTGCACATACCATTGCCTCTTTTATCCTAACATTGAACTGATCTAAGTTAAAAGATCTATTGGTTCTAGATAAACTGCTTACATCAGCAACTCATGTTGTTCTTGTTGTGTCCATCTCTGTGATCCTATTTAGAGTTTTCTTGGCAAATATACTACAGTGGTTTGCCTTTTCCTTCTCCAGTTCATTTTATGAAGAAACTTAGATCAGTTCAATCTTAGGATAAAAGAGGCACCTAGAAGTCTTTGAACAATTAGCCAGAGCTCACCTTACTCTTATACAGAAAGTATATACAAGGATATGGTGGGGACTTAGCCTCTCTGAGTAATACCTCCCTTACCTCCTAATGGAAACATTTCTGATGTATCAGGGCAGGATATATGATAAAGGAAATGGTAACTTGTGTGGTTTTCAGAAATTTGGATGGGGCCCAAAAATGTAAATAAATGAGATTTTTTTTTATGCCTTTAGGTGACCAGGAAGCTCAACCAGGAAACATGAGCCATTCAGATACCAGGACCACTTTGTCTCCTTTTAAGGAAATCTAATCTCTGAGAAGGCTGGGTCTAATCCTTCCTGGGGCAAAACACTGATAGACCTTAGTTCTATTATAGTTATTTTTGTCTTTTTATTGGACTGCTTTTATCATCTTACAGAACACTTTTACTGCAGGGTTGTGCAATATTATTATGTAAGTGGTCCATTGCTTAGAACTGCAATTACGATGTGATCTATGAATGCCTCATTAGTTGTCTTCCACCATAATTTATTATTTATTTAAATATTATTTTATTTCTTTTATTTTTTTACTCATTATTTTTCCCCAGTTACATGCAAAGGTAGTTTTCAGTATTCATTCATTTGCAAGTTTATAAGTTCTGCATTTTTCTACCTCCCTCCTTCCCTCCCTTCTCCCCATGCCAGTCAATCCAATATAGGTTGCAATTGTGTTTAACATTTTTCCATATTAATCATGTTGGGAATGAGGAATTAGAACCAAGGGTGAGGGTTGGGGAGACCTGAGAAAGAAAAAAATATATAAAAGTGTTAGGGTCCGAGAAAAATCCCCAATCTCTGAACAGAGACACTCGACACTATGGAGATGCAATAGCAAGGGTTTATTAAACTAGCTTGAGCTAGGGTTCCGTCCTAGGACAGGGCTAGGATCCTGGAACCTTGAGTAAAGCAAGGAGAGTCCTTATATATTGTTCAGTAGGGGAGTTCCAAGCATCTACTGGTTGTCTTGAGATAGTGTGGCATGTTATCATTGAATACAGGTCCTCGGGGAGGTTCCCCCATTGCATGGTCCAATAGATGACCAGGCAGAAACTTAGGAGCGGAATTTAGGCAAAAGTTCACAGGTTTTGAAACTTAGGGTCTTACAAAAGAATTTTTAAAGTGACCATAGTATGCTTTACTCTGCATTCAGACTCCATAGTTTTTTCCTCTGGATGAGGATGGCATTGTCCACAACAGGCCTCTCAGGATTGTCTTTGATCGTTACACAGCTGAGAGGAGCTGTGCTTCCCTTATAGTTGATCATCTCACAATGACAGTTAATATGTACAATATTTTCTTGATTCTGCTCATTTCATTCAGCATCAGTTCATGCAAGTCTTTCCATGCTTTTCTGAAGTCCAGCCTCTCATGATTTCTTATAGAACAATATTATCCCATAATATTTATATACCATAACTCATTCAGCCAGTCCCAAGTTGATGGGCATCCCCTTTATTCTGAATTCTTTACCACTACAAAAGGGGTTGCTATAAATATTTTTGCATATGTGGATCTTTCCCCCTTATTTATGATCTCTTGGGATACGGACCTAGTAGTAGTATTGATGGATCAAAGAGTATGCACAGTTTTATTGCTCTTTGCTCACAGTTCCAAATTCTGCCCTTCAGAATGATTGAATTAAGTTCACAACTCTAGGACAGTACATTCCTATCCAATTTTCCCACATTCTTTCCAACACTGATTATCTTCCTTTTTTGTCATCTTAGCCAATCTGATAGGTGGTGGTACCTCAGACTTGTTTTGGTTTGCATTTCTCTAATCAATAATGATTGGGAGCATTTTTTTCATATGACTATAGATAACTTTAATTTCATCTGAAAACTGCCTGTTCATATGCTTTGACTATTTATCAATTGGAAAATGATTTGTAATTTTATAAATATGATACAGTCCTTTATATATTTTAGAAATGAGTCCTTTATCAGAAACACTTGCTGTGAAAATTATTTCCCAGTTTTCTGCATTCCTTCTAATCTTGACTGCTTTGATTTTGTTTATGCAAAATTGTTTAATTTAATATAGTTGAAATCATTCATTTTGCAATTTACAATGTTCTCTGTCTCTTATTTGGTCAGAAATTTCTCCCCTCTCCATAGATCCCACAGATAGTCTATTTCTTGTTCTCTTAATTAGTCTATGGTATCACCCTTTATGTCTAATTCCTATACCTATTTTTATCTTATTTTGGTATAAGGTGTGAGATGAGTCTCTGCCTAGTTTTTGCCATACTATTTTGAAGTTTTCCCCGGAAGTTTTTATCAGTTCTTAGCCCAGAAGTTAGTGTCTTTGGTTTTATCAAATAATCATTTACTACTGTTTCTTTTGTATCTAATCTATTCCAATTTTCCACTTCTCTGATTCTTAGCCTGTACCAGACAGTTTTGATAACTGCCACTTTATATTATAGTTTTAGATCTGATACAGCTAGGCCACTTCCCGTTGCATTTTTTTTTCATTAATTCCCTTGATATTCTTGACCTTTTGTTGATACAGATGCATTTTGTTTCAATTTTTTTCTATCTCTGCAAAATATTTTTTGGTAATTTGATTGATTCAGTGTGGCACTGAATAGGTAAAGTAATTTGAGTAGAATTGTCATTCTTATTATATTAGCCTAGCCTAATCATAAATAATTGACATTTTCCCAGTTGTTTAGATCTAACTTTATTTGTGTGAACAATGTTTTGTAATTGTGTTCATATAGTTTCTGGCTTTTTCTTGAGGAGTAGATTTCCAAGTATTTTATGTTGTTTTTAGTTACTTTAAATTGAATTTCCCTTGCCCTTAGACTTTGTTGTTCATATATAGAAATGTTGATGATTTATGTGGGTTTACTTGATAACCTGCTACTTTGCTAAAGTTGTTCTTTCATGTAGCTGATTTTTTTTTTTTAGGGATTGAATTTCTAAAGTTTTCTAAGTATACCATCATATCATCTGCAAAGAATGAAAGTTTTGTTTCCTCATTGCCTATTCTAATTTCTTCAATATCATTTTCATTTCTTATTGCTAAAGCTAATCTGATGCAATATTGAATGATAGAATTGATAATGGGCATCCTTGTTTCATTCCTGATGATTTTAGATAGATACTGCTTATCATTGTAAGGAAAACTCCATTTATTCCTATACTCTAGCATTTTTAAAAAAGAATGGGTGCTGTATTTTGTCAATGGCTTTTTCAGCATCTATTGAGATAATCATATGATTTCTGTTAATTTTGTTATTGATATGGTCAGTTATGTTGACCTCTATATGTCACCTACACAAAAATCAATCATGTATTAGGGCATAAAAGCCTCATAATCAAATGTAGAAAGGTTGAAATGCTAAATACATCCTTTTCAGATCATGATGCAATAAAAATTACATGTAATAAAGGACCATGGAATGATAAACTAATATTTTTTGTTGTTTGGTCTTTTTGGTAAGGCAATGGGATTAAGTGACTTGCCCACCATCACACAGCTAAGTAATTATTAAGTATCTGAGACCAGATTTTAATTCAGGTCCTTCTGACTCCAGGGATGGTGCTCTATTCTCTGTATCAACTAATTGCCCCTTGATAAACTAATATTGAACCATCCTAATAACCAAACTATCTGGTATAAATTCTACCTAATCGTGCTGTCTTATCCTAGTAATAACTTGCTGTAGTCTCATTACTAAGATTTATTTCAATTTTTTGCATCAATATTCATTAACTATAATTTTTCTTTATTTTGGCTCTTCATCGTTTGGGGATCAGCACCATATTGGTGTCACAAAAAAAGGAATTTGGCAGAATTCCACCTATTTTTTCAAATTATTTATATCAAATTTGAATTACTTGTTTTTTAAATGTTTAGTAGAGTTCATTTGTAAATCCATCTGGCCCTGGAGAATTTTTCTTAGGGATTTTATATCAATTTCTTTTTCTGAAATTGGATTATTTAGTATTTTATTTCCTCTTTTATTAATCTAGGTAGTTAATATTTTTATAAAGATTCATCCATTTCACTTATATTGTCAGATTTGTTGACAAACAGAAGGACAAAATAGCCCCAAATTATGAATTTAATTTCCTTCTCATTGTGGTGATATTTTTGACACTGGTAATTTGGTTTTCTTCTTTCTTTTAAAAAATCAAATTAGGGGTGACTAGGTGGCACAGTGGACAGCACTGGCCCTGGAGTCAGGAGTACCTGAGTTCAAATCTGACCTCAGACATTTAATAATTAGCTAGCTGTGTGACCTTGGGCAAGTCACTTAACCCTATTGCCTTGTAAAAAACCCAAATTAACCAAAAGTTTATCTATGTTATTGGTTTTTCATAAAACCAACTCTGAGTTTTATTTATTCAATAGTTTTCTTACTTTCAATTTTATTAATTTCTCTTTTGAGTTTCAGAATTTCAAATTTGGCATTTAATTGGAGATTTTTCAATTTGTTTTTTCCCTAGCTTTTTTAGTTGCATGACCAAATCATTGATATCGCCTTTCTCTATTTTATTCATATAAACATTTAAAGATATAAAATTTCCCCTAATAACCGCTTTGGCTGCATCTCATTATAGTCATTGTTCTTGATTGAAATTGTCGATTATTTATATGATTTGTTGTTTGAGTCCATTTTTCTTTCTTTTTGGGGGGGGGGTTTGCAATGGGGTTAAGTGACTTGCCCAAGGTCACACAGCTAGGTAATTATTAAGCATCTGAGACTGCATTTGAACTCAGGTTCTCTTGACTCCAGGGCCAATGCTCTATCCACTGCACCACCTAGCTGCCCCTACCCCTCATTCTTTAAAATGAGATTATCTAGTTTTCAGTTAATTTTTAGTTTATCTTTCCATTTCCCTTTATTACATCATGATCTGAAAAGGATATTGTTAATATTTCTGCCTTTCTGCATTTGATTGTGAGATTTTTATGCCATAATATATGTTCAATTTTTGTGTAGGTAACATGTATCACCGAGAAAAAAAGGTATATTCCTTTCTATCCTCATTCAATTTTCTCCAGAGATCTATCATATCTAACTTTTCTAAAATTCTATTCAACTTTCTTAAATTCCTCATTGTTTATTTTATCTTATTCATCTAATTTTGAGAGAGAGAGGTTGAGGTCCCTCACTAATATAGTTTTGCTGTCTCTTTCTTCCTGTAACTCATTTAAGCTTCTTCTCTAGAATTTGTATCACTTGGTGCATATATGTTTAATGTTGATATTACTTCATTGCCTATGATACCTTTTAAAAAAATGTCATTTTATTCCTATCACTTTTAAAGAGATCTATTTTTGCTTTTGCTTTGTCTGAGATCAAGATTACTACCCCTGCTTTTTTTACTTCAGTTGAAGCATAATATATTCTGCTACAGTTTTTTACTTTTACCCTGTGTATTTCTTTGCTTCAAATGTGTTTCTAGTAAACAATCCTACATTTATAGAATTCTAGTTTTTAATCCACTCTGCTATCCCCTTCTGTTTTATGGGAGAGGTCATCCCATTCACATTTATATTGTGATTATTATCTCTGTGTTTCCCTTCCATGCTATCATTATTTTTTTCTCTTTCCTTTCCCCTTTTCCCTTCTCCCCACTGTTTTTCTGACTGCTGCCTCTTGATCAGTCCTCCCTTTTAGGTAGCCCTTTTTTCATTTCCTTCTACTTATTTTAATTTTACCTTAACTTTAGTCCTCTAGTCATCCTCTCTTTTATCAGCCCCTTATTCCCCTTTCTTTCCCCCTTCTCCCACCCTACTTCACTGTAGGATAAGATAAATTTTTAAACCCAATTGGGAATGTATGTTATTCCCTCTTTGGGCAAAATCTGTTGAAAGTGAGTTTCTCAGCCCTCATACCCTCCCTTCTTTCCCTCTACTATAATCAGTTTTTGTCCCTTTTCACGTTGTGTTATTTATCCTCTGATGCCTCAACTTCTCTCAGTTTAATCTTTTTGTGCCTTAATTGTTTTATACTTATCTTGTATCCACAACTGCTACCAAGTTCTACTCCTTTTATCCGTCCTGATACAATAAAAATTCTCAAGGGTAGTCTGATTATTTGATTGATTTATAAACATTATTACCTCATAATCATTTCAAACCCACATCATCTGTCCAAGTATGCACCCTTCAAGTGTTCCAATTAGATTCTTATACAATTCTCAAGAGCCATAAGCATCATCAAAGATAATCAATTTATACCACACCCTCTTTCTGAGTATCCTTTATAGAAATACAACCCTCATAAACTAAAGTATCATGTAAAGCAAAATCACTTCATGATCCATTTATAACCACACACTCTAAATAACTCTCTCCAACTATCCCAACAGAAATACAACCCTCATGACCTAAAGTTTCAGCTAATGTATCATCACTTTCATGGTCAATCTACATCCATATCCTCTCACTAAGTGTGCATCTTTTAATTATTCTGAGAGAAATACAATTCTCAAAAGTTACAAGTATTGTCTTTCCATGTAGGGATAGATTAATGTATTAACTAATAATTTTTCCCCTTTCTGTTTACATTATTACACATCTTGTGTTTTGTATTTGAAGATTGAATTTTCTATTCAGTTCTGGTCTTTTTAAAGTAGTTTGAAAGTCCTTCTATTTTTTTGAAAATCTCTTCTCCCCTGAAAGAATATGCTGAATTTTGCAGGGCAGTTGATTCTTGGTTGTAATCCAAAGTCCTTTCTTCTCCATAATATCATATTCCAAGCCCTCCAATCCTTTAATGTTGAAGCTAATTAGACCTCTAATAATCCTAACTGTGGTTCCTTGGTATTTATATTGCTTCTTTTTAGCTGCTTGCAGTATTTTCTCCTTTAGCTGAAAATTTCAAAATTTTGCTAAAATGTTTCCTGGCATTTTTATTCTAGGATCTCTTTCTGGAGGCAATCAATGGATTCTTTCAAGGATGATTTTATCTTCTTGTTCTACATATTAGGGCAATTTTCTATGACAATTTCCTGAAAGATATTTTTCAGGCTCTTTTTTCTTTTTGATCTTTTCTTTGATTGATTGATTTTTCTAATTATGTGGTATGAAAGTTTTTATTTTTCTTTTTTTTTTTTAGGTTTTTGCAAGGCAAATGGGGTTAAATGGCTTGCCCAAGGCCACACAGCTAGGTAATTATTAAGTGTCTGAGACCAGATTTGAGCCCAGGTACTCCTGACTCCAGGGCTGGTGCTTTATCCACTGTGCCACCTAGCCTCTGCAGAAAGTTTTTCAATATTCATCACTTGCACATTTCACAAATAGTCTAGTGAATACTGTACATGTAAATGAGTTTAACATGTTTACATATTAGTCATTTTTTATGAAGAATTAGAACTCAGGGAACAGAATGAAACCCATGGAATATGAAGGAAAGACATAAGAGAAATTTTTTAAAGAGAGAACACAATGCTCATTCAGATTCTATGGGGTTTTTGGTTTTTTTTTTTATCTGAATGTAGATGGCATTGTCTATAACAGATCTCACAGGGTTGTCCTAGGTCTCTGAACTGCTGAAAGGGTTACATCCATCATAGTCAATCAGCTCACAATGCTCGTGTTAATGTTTACAGTATCATAGTTGATCAACTCACAATGCTCTTATTAATGTTTACAGTGTTCTCTTGGTTCTCTCCCTTCACTCAGTGTTATTTCATGAAATTCTTTCCATGCTTCTCTAGAGTTTGACCATTCATGATTTCTTATAGAACAATAGTACTCCATAACATTCCTGTACCATAACTTGTTCAATCATTTCCTAATTGATGAGCATCCTCTCAATTTCCAATTCTTTGCCACTATGAAAAGAGCTGCTACAAATATTTTGGAACATGTGGGACTTTTCTAATTTTTTATCTGATTTTTAACATGCTTTTGAGTTCTTCAATGAATTCTTTTGGAACCTGAGACCAATTCCCATTTTTCTTTGAAGCATTGAGTAAGATAGTTTTAAATTTGTAATCGTCCCTTCAATATAGTAACTTTCTATGGTTATGATCTTTTTTGTTGTTGTTTATTTACTTTTCTTATCTATTTCTTGATTTTTAAACTCTATGTTCAAGCAGGGCTTTTTTCCTGGGGCAGAGAAGACACTATCCCAGGCTTCAGCTTTTTTATGCAGCAATTTTCAAAGCTAATTCTGAGAATCTGTAAGGTTTTGGTTCTTCCATCTCAGACAGATGTATTTGTTACTCTACTGTCCTGTGCTCTGGACCATGAACAACCATAAGCACTCTTTTCAGTCCTGTGTTTGAGGAATTGTGACTGGATTCCCTGTTGGATACAATGTGCTAGTGCTGCTCCTTTCTCGGGTACTGAGACCCAATACTGTGACCCAGATCTGAGTTTGGGCAATACAAGAGTCTCCTGCCGTCTTGACAGCAAAGGGGCCCCACAATCTACTACTGTTCAGTTTTCTGACCCTCTGCTTTCCATTGGTTAAGAGGTCCAGAGGTTGCCCCCTGTGCCAGTGATTTTGTCATCCCCAAGGCCTGCTATTTGTTTGCTGGTGTACCCTGTGCTGGACTGCATTCTACTTTTACCCCAGTGAGACCACTTTTCCTGCCAACCTTTTAAGTTGTATTGGGTTGGAAAATTGCATCACTCCATATTTTAGTGTGTTTGGCCAGTCCAGGATTTGTTTTGAGCATTGTTTAAAGTTGTTCAGAGTGGGATTTGGGAGAGCTCAGGCAGGTCCCTGTATTTCTCTACTATCTTGACTCTATCCTCTGTATCTATGATGATTTATAAAGTCAAACTATATATATAAAGAATGTGATTAAAAACAAATGATTAAGCAATAATTGATTAATATTTTACATTCTTCCCCTTGATTTTTTTCCCCACAGGATACATTTTGAAATCTAATCTACATTTTTAACATTTTCTTCATTTTTTGTAATTGAAATTTTATTCTATTTTTCCAATTACATGTAATGGTAGTTTTTAACATTCGTCCACTTGCAAATGAGTTCCACGTTTTTCTATCACTCTTCCCTATTGCCTCCCATGGCAGCAAAGAGTCTGGTAAAAGTTGCACATACAATCCTGTTTAACAGATTTATATATTAGTCATATTGTGAAAGAGGAATTAGAACTAAAGGGAAAGAAAAAACCATGAGAAAGGAAGGAAAAGCATAAAAGACACTTTAAAAAAAGTAAACATAGTATGCATTCTGACTCTGTGATTTTTTTCCTCTTGATGTGGATGGCTCTATCTATAGAAGGTCTCAGGGCTGTTCTTGATTTCTGAACTGCTAAGAGGAGCTGCCTCTATCATAGTTGATCATCTCACAACATTGGTGTTAATATATATAATTTTCTCTTCATTCTGCTCACTTCACTTAGCATCATTTCATTTAATTCTTTCCATGCTTCTCTAAAGTTCTACCACTCATGATTTCTTATAAAACCATTACATCAATCCATAACTTATGCAGCCATTCCTCAATTGATGAGCATCTTTTCAATTTTCCATTTTTGCTACTACAAAAAAAGTTCCTGTAAATATTTTTGATCATGCAAGACTTTTCCCATTTTTTTTATGATTTCTTTAGGATATAGACCTAGCTTTGGTATTGTTGGGTGATGTATGATCAATTTTATTGCTCTTTGAGAAAATTTCAGATTTCCCTTTGATTCTTGGGAGACATATCACTCATGAATCACTTTATCTAAAGATAGCTAATTAAAAGAAACTTGATTCATCCTTCTCAAAGAAATTCTGTAATGCTTGCTTTGAGTACAGTCAAAAGACAGCTATAAGGGTTGTGAATGTCAAGAGTCCTTAGGTTCCTAATAATTTGTCACCTATCAAAAATAATAAGGCAGTAATAGGATATGAATGTGGAATCATGGCTCTGATTCATAAAGAAGTGTGAAGATCTCCTAATACTCATAGGGACTTAAGTTAACTTAAGACAGAGATGTTTAAGAAAAAGCATATGTTACAATATTTCATGAAGAGTCCAAAAGTTCTTTCTCCAATATTGATTGATGTGGTCAGTGGTAAAATAGGCCTTTATTCTCTTTGTTCTTCAATCCAGATAAAAATGCTAGCACAATTTTCTTAAAAACACTTTATCAAACAAGGTAGCTGTGTCCATTATATACTTTTTTAAAAAAATGTTTACTGTTTTATTTCCTTTTTTAAAAATTGTATTGATTTAAATTTAAAATTTTATTTGTTTGTTTGTTTGTTTGTTTGTTTATTTAAGGCAATAGGGTTAAGTGACTTGCCCAAGCTAGCAATTGAACTCAGGTCTTCCTGACTCCAGGGCTGGTGCTCTATCCACTGTGCCACCTAGCTGCCCCTCTGTCCCTTACATACTAATAAAAGAGAAGGAGCCATGATGGCCTCAAGACCATAAGGCTTAATCTTTCAACATTTTACTCTCATACCATGACAAAGTCTTTTAGGGGGCAGCCCCCTTTGATACACAGGCACTGGTTCAAGGGGAAAGAGAAATGAGGAGGTTAAAAGGGTCCTTTTTATCCCACTACTAATATTCATGAAATCAGTATCTTGATATCTCATATGTCCCATGTAGCTGTTGTCTGGTCTTTTATTGGACATTTCTGAAGCAAGTCATGTTCTCAGTTCAGCTGTGAAGGTGTTCTTCATTCTAGATCTCAGATTCCAAGAGCATATAGGAAACAATACAAACTCAATATAATTTAATACAACTATCTAGCTTAAGGTTTATCATTTTGATTATATTAATAGCTATAAGAATATCAAATTCAGAACATATAATTCACTTGAAACTTCAGAAAATTTCAGTTGTTACATTATAAGGTCTAAATTGGAAAATTCCTTCTTTTAAAAGTATCATTTGGATACTTCAAGTAGGAAAATAATTTCATTCTTTTAACAATTATCAGTACAATTTTACATGTAAAATTCTTTTTTTTTAGGTTTTTGCAAGGTGAATGGGGTTAAGTGGCTTGCCCAAGGCCACACAGCTAGGTAATTATTAAGTGTCTGAGACCGGATTTGAACCCAGGTACTCCTGACTCCAGGGCCGGTGCTTTATCCACTATGCCACCTAGCCACCCCTACATGTAAAATTCTTAATCCAATTTTGAAAACTATATGTCACATCTCCCTCTAATTACCCACTTATCAGCATATTATTCTTATGTTTGGTTGCCCTTTATTTTTTTTTAGTTTGTAAAGAGTTTTTTAAAATTTTATTTATTTACACATTGCTAAAATATTTTTGTTGTAAGAGTAAATATAATCCCCCTCCCTCCACAAAAATAGAAAAACCTGACGAAAAATAAAGTGAGAGAAAAAGAAAAAATATTATACTTCGGTCTGTGTTCAGATACCATCAATTCTGCCTTGAGTTTGGTTACATTCTTTATCATATGTCTTCAGAGAAGTTGCTTCAATATTTTTTTCCACAGTTGCTATTCCTAATTGTATTTCCCTCCATTCTTTCCTCCCCACTCCCATTTTATTCTATTTTCTTTCTCCCTTTCACTGTGTCCCTTCTTTAAAGTGCAATGTGGGGCAGCTGATTGACTCAGGGGACACAGCACCAACCCTGGAGCCAGGAGGACCGGAGTCCAAATCCTACCCCAGATGCCCAACAACCACCCAATCCTGTGGTCCCAGACAGGTCACCCAATCTTATCACTTGTCAAAAAACAACAAAAAAAAATGTATTGTGTCTGACTACCCTGTCCCACTATCTTCCCTCTCCTCTTTCACCTACACTTCTCCTTCTCCTCCCCGTATCCTCTTTCTCCCATCCTCTTCCTCTCCTTTTTTCCCCATAGGGTAAGATAGATTTCTATACCCTATTTCTGTTCAGCTCTGGTTGTTTCAACAGAAAAATTTGAAATTCTCTCATTTCATTGAATGTCCATCTTTTCCCCTTGAAGTGGATGTTCAGTTTTGCTGGGTAGTTGATTCTCAATGGTAATTCAAGCTCTTTTGCCTTCCGGAATATCATATTCCAAGCCCTATGAGCACTTAATGTAGAAACTGCTAAGTCCTATGTAATCCTAACTGTAGCACCATGATATTTGAATTGTTTCTTTCTGACTGCTTGTAATATTTTTTCTTTGACTTGGAAGTTCTGGAATTTGGTTATAATATTCCAGGTGGTTTTTTTTTTTTCAGGATCCCCTGATCAGTGGATTCCTTCCATTTCTATTTTACCCTCTTATTCTAGGATATCAGAACAATTTTCCTGTAGAAATTCTTTAAAAATGAAATCAAGGTTCTTTTCCTTATCGTGATTTTCAAGTAATCCAGTAATTTTTAAATTCTCTCTTGGATCTATTTTCCAGGTTAGTTTTTTCACATTTTCTTCCAGTTTTTCATTCTTTTGGGGGTTTTTTTTATTATTTTTTGATTCCTCACAAAATTATCAGCTTCCCTTATCTCCATTCTACATTTGAAGGAGTTGTTTTCTTCAGAGAGCTTTTTTATCTCCTTTTCCATCTGGCCAATTCTGTTTTTTAAAGTTTTTATTTACTTATTTAGGGCAATAGGGTTAAATGACTTGCCCAAGGTCACACAGCTAGGTAATTATTAAGTGTCTAAGGCTGGATTTGAACTCAGGTCCTCCTGACTTCAAGGCTGGTGCTCTATCCACTACGCCACCTAGCTACCCACCAATTCTGTGTTTTAAGGCATTCTTCTCCTCATTGATCCTTTGGACTGCTATTTCCATTTGCTCTAAAGTGGTTTTTAATATGTTGTTTTTTTAATCTCCTTAACAAAACTTTTGACTTGGTTTTCATGATTTTCCCTCATTACTCTCATTTCTCTTCTCAATTTTTCCTCTACCTCCCTTACTTGATCTTCAAAATGTTTTTTGAGCTCTTCCATAGCCTGAGGCCAATTCCTATTTTTCTTGGAGGCTTTGGGTGCAAAACCTTTGACTTTGTCATCTTCTGAGTGTTTTTTGATCTTGCAAGGGGTCCAAGTAATAGTCTATAGTCAGATTCTTTTTTTTTTCTGTTTACTCATTTCCCCAACCAATACCTTGGTTTTGAGGTGCTTCCCAAGCTTTTGAGTGTTATTGGGACACTCCTCCCCAAGGTCCTCAATTCCTTCAAGATCTTATGAGAGGCTCTGACTGCTCTCCTGGTTTGTGCTCTGGTCTGTGAATGATCACAAGCCCTCCCCTCTGCCCTGGAGCTGTAATGAGAATTCCTGCTCTGCTATGGTGTTAGGGGGCCCAGTCTTCGGTCAGGGTCTGAATATAGACAAGGCACCAGAGTCTTGTCCCAGGGACAGCAGAGAGATCTCAACAGTCTCTTCCTACCCCCTTACCTTCCGTGGATTGAAAACCCTGGAAGCAGCTTCTGGGCAGCTCCCTACTGGATGTCTCCACAGGTCTGTTTCTGTTTCCAGACAGGGGTTGTGATAGCCCAGGCTCAGAGCTCACTTTGGCAGTTTTCCCACTGATCTTTCAAGTTGTGCTTGATGATCACTGGGTTGGGAAGTCTGGAAACTGCTTCCACTGGCACGAGTCCAGATACCCTCAGGACCCAGGTGCACCATGGGATGTTCCTGGAAGACTGGAGCTCCTTCACTTCAGTGTTGTGCTCACTTTTCCAGCCCCAGTGGAAAAGAGTCTTTCCCCTGATCTTCCAAATTGTTTTGGACTGGAGATTTGTTTCACTTGGTCTTTCTATGAGTTCTTCCTCTCTAAAATTTGGTTTGAGTCATCATTTTAAGGTTTTTGGAGTATTTTGAAAGAGAGCTTCTGGGAATTCCTGCCTTTGCACATTGTCCTTCATTCTTGATGAGAACTAAAACAACATTACTATGTTGGAGTCAAGACAGTTAAAGTCAAGTCTCACTGAAGCTGATCAAACCAATATGATGCAGAATGCTTTAATCATAGCTCAAGCACAAATAGCTCAAAAGAACATTTGAAATGGGGGTGGCTAGGTGGTGCAGTGGATAAAGGACCTGCCCTGGAGTCAGGAGTACCTGGGTTCAAATCTGGTCTCAGACACTTAATAATTACCTAGCTGTGTGGCCTTGGGCAAGCCACTTAACCCCGTTTGCCTTGCAAAAAAACAAACAAAAAAGAACATTTGAAATGAATTGTCCTGACTTGTGCATCTCATGTTTCTCTTGTACTACTTCAATTCTTCTTTGCTGACAGAGCACAGCACTTCTCTGATGAGGGCATGTAATACTGGGAGGTCCCGTGTTAGTGTCTCCTATGTCATTCCATCAGTTCCAAAGTTTTTAAGGGAGACCTTGAAAGAGTCCTTTATATTGCTTTTCTGACCACAGACCTTGCTTGTTCTCTGTGTGTTCTCCATAAAATAGTCTTTTTTAGGCAAGCTTACATTTAACCTTCAAACATTGTGGCCAGCCCGTCAGAGCAGTTTAGTTCAAGAAAGGATCTTAGTGTAAATATGATGTCTCTTCAGAATTTTTCTAAGATAATTTCAATGGAAGCAATTCAGTTTCCTCTGGTAGAGTGCTCAGGTTTCACAGGCATACAGCGAGGTTGGTACAACGGCTTCATAGACCTTCAGTTTAGTAATCAGTTTAATACCTCTTCTCTCCCACACTTTCTCTCAGAGCCTCCTATCCCTAGAAAGTATACTGACTTATCCAAAGCATTCAAAACTTCTCCAAATGCAGTTACCAGTGGTTACAGAAAGGGATGGTGTGCTACTAATTGATGGAGCACCTGTATTTTCTTGATGCTAGTTGTTAGAGCAAAATTATTCAGCCAGCAGAGGGTCAGTTCATATTTTGTTGCCTCTCAGCTTCAGAGGCTGCATTGAATTCACAATCATCTGCCAAGAAAAAAAAATCATTCACTAACACTCCCTCCACTTTGGTCTTGGCCAGAAGCTTTTACTATCACTATATATATATATATATATATATATATATATATATATACACTATATGATATATACTATATATAAATATATACTATATATTATATACACTATGTGATATATATACAATATATACCATATGTGTATATATATATATATACATAAATATATATATATATATATATATATATATATATATATATATATATACTATACAATAGTAAAATCTTCTGGCCAAGACCAAAGTGGAGGGAGTGTTAGTGAATGATTTTTTTTTTCTTGGCAGATGATTGTGAACTCAATGCAGCCTCTAAATGCAAGATGCAACAAAGTATGAATATATATATATATATATATATATATATATATATATATATATATATATATAATAAACTAGGGAGCAGCTAGGTGGCACAGTGGCTAGAGCACTGGCCCTGGAGTCAGGAGGACCTGAGTTCAATGAGTTCAAATCCAGTCTCAGACACTTAATAATTACCTAGCTGTGTGGCCTTGGGCAAGCCACTTAACCCCACTGCCTTGTAAAAAAAAAAAAAAAGCAAGAAAGAAACTTTCAGTTTCTAGGCCCTGATTATAGAAATTTGTTATGACAATATGGAGAAGCCATAACAAGGGTAAGACTCCCTTACTTCTGTTTTGATATTAAGCAAATGGAATAAATAACAGTCAAATAAAACTCAACACTCTTCATAGGGTAGCAAAATCCAGACTCAAAATTATCTGGGTGGGAAAATTTTCTGATGATAAAGAAAATAGCTTGATGGGGAAACCAAGTTAAAAGGATCTTACCCTCACCTTCACAAGGTCACCTTTTCAATTTTCTGTCAAGGGTAAACATCCACCTGTGGCTGTTTTCAGACTGCAGGATATAGCAGCCCATGGAATGGTAGATGATCAGCTTTGCAATCTTAAAAGTATACTTGAAATAAAAAACTCAGAAATATAACAAATTAAAGTCCCACAAGATTCTACCTTAAATAACAAACATTAAACATCAAAATCATATGTTAGGTATGTAGTATTTTTATGAAATAATCATTAACAGTATTGATTAAATTCATACTTTTTTTATTAAAAGATAAAGTTTCCATGTATCAATATATTGTTGGAGGCAAAATATACCACATATATATAAGATCTAAAGTATGCGTGAATAAATATGTTAGAGTTTAATATTCGGTTATGCAACTCTCCCCTTTGTCTGCCCTTCAGGTAGGAATTAAGGAAGGGAAAGTATATCTGACCACTTTAGGTGGACTTCAGAGTAGAATTTGCCAATAGAAGTTTCAAGTTCTAGAAAAATTTTAACCTTAAGATCAAGTTAGTTGAATGGAGACTTTATAGTAACCAAACTTTTGAAATTAATATTTACATTAGGTGAAGGACAACTACTACAGGAAATGGTAGGAGGCATGATTAAATGTTTGATAATTTGGACAAATTAAAGAACACATTTTAGAATTTTACACAAATATAGTGAACACTAATTCACACAAATAAACAGTTGACTAAAACAAATCTAACTTCACATATGCGAATTATTAACAGATATAATTTAATGACTTTCTAAATTATCTCAGATGAAACTCACTTCTTTTTTAAGATTTAATTTGTAACTTTCCCCACTTTGACTGGGAAAGATACCAGATTCTTCTAGAACTGTTGTACTTCAGAAGAGTTTCACAATGTATCAGCTTGACTGGTAAGATCTTATGACTTAAGTCAAGTGGGAAGTCCTAAGGTTAGAAAAAAATCTCTTAGGAGGATTTTATTATACTTTTCTCCCAATAGTAAGTCATCATCATTATTATTTTCTAATTTAAAACAAAATATACCTTATCAAACATTAAGCAGTTTTTACACATATAGTAATATTATATAGTAGATACATTTATAATTTAAGAGGGTTCAGATTAAATGGCAACTTGTCTTAACAGCTTTTCTCAGTTTTCATTAACACAAGAGAAAAACAATTCAAAACAATTCAAGCATTTAAAAATCATGTTACATGTATGACCTATATCAGATTGTTTTCCCTCTTGGGGGGGGCTGTGGGGGAGTATGGAAAAATTTGGAACTCAAAATCTTATAGAAAATGAATGTTGAAAACTATCTTTACATGAAATTGGAAAAAATAAAATAAAAAATAAAATTCATCTTACAATGAAAATCATTCATCCTTTCTCTTCTGATATTTTATGACTCACATCCAATGACATCTAAAACTCTATACAAAGTTATCCAATATGGAGTTCTTAAAAATTAATTAAATAATTGATTTCTTAAATCAGATAAAGGCATCAAAGAGATCCCCAGTCTACACAAACGAAGGGTGTAAAGAATTTCCCAGTCAAATCAGAAGGGACCAAAGAATTCCCCCATCTACATAGGGGTTTCCCTAAGTTTCCCCAATCAACCTAGATAAAGAAAATTCCTAAGATTTACCTGGGAATGGAGAAATATCTGACTTGAAGAAGAATCCAATCTTCAGAGATGGTTCCTTGGTTAAATCAACCTTTCCATACTATGGGGAAAAACATCTGAAGATTTTTCCTGGAAATCAGAGTCTCATAATCAAGTCCCATCTAGGGTGCCAAATGTTGCAAATGAAATCTGTGAATAAGGGAAACTGAGGCAAAAACTCTAAGTATGATCAGTTCATTAGCAATATCTAGGAGCTTACCAATAAAGTGGGTCCAAGACTCAGTTGGTATAAGGACCATGAGCAGAGTATTCTTATCAGCATAAGTGAGAAGCGTTCATCTCAAATTGAGGAACATGATATTGTTTCTCAGAGTTTGCACTCTTTGATTGGCTGGGGGCATTTGAGATCTTTCTTGTCATGGAAGGCTGTCCTCTGTCAAGAACAAGTAGCTTCCCCTAGAATGGGGAATTTTAACAGGGGACACTCAGAGGAGTGATCTATGACCTATGAGCTACAAATTTGCTTTTAGTAGAAATAAGGAACTAAGCTTGTCAGAGGTTTTTAGGTTTTTAATAGAAATGGGGAACTCAACCCATCAGTTGAACTCCACAGGAACTCAAAAAAAAAAAATAAGGAAGTGAGCTGACAGACAGACTAGCTAGAGCCAATGCCCTCTCCGTCTGCACAGAATCTTATACATACTTCTTAGTCTTCTATGATTTGTAAAAATATGTACAATTAAGGAATATGTTTAAAATTAAATGATTGATCAATAATTGATTAATATTTCACACTCCAATCAATTATTTGCCACAATTTCTTCAGCAAGCATCCCCTAATTCTCCAATTCTTTGCCACCATAAAAAGAGCAGCTATAATTGTTTTTGTACATATAGGTCCTTTTCCTTTTTCTTTGGTCTCTTTGGAAAATAAACCTAGTAGTTGTATTTCTGGGTTTTATATCCCTTTGTTCATAGTTCCAAATAGTTCTCCAGAGAGTTTAAACCAGTTGATTATTCCATCACCAATTCATTAGTGTATCTATATTCTATTTATCCCATCTAACATTAGGTGGTACCTCAAGTTATTTTAAATTACATTTTTCTAATCTATAGTGATTTAGAGCATTTTTCATAAAATGCCTTTTTATACTCTTTGACATGTATCAATTAAAGAATGACTTATTTTTATAAATTTGATTCAGTACTATACACAGTATGTATTTGAGAAACAAGGCCTTTATCAGAGAAATTTGTTGTAAATGTTTGTTTATATTACTTCATCTTTTAACAAAATGTAGTTTCCCTGGTTATCTCTTTTAATTAGGTCATTTTTGCTTTTGCTTTGTCTGAAATCAAGATTGTTACCCCTTCATTTTTTACTTCAGCTGATTGAAACTTCTGCTCTAGCCCTTTATTTTAACTCTTGTGTGTGAGACTTTCTGTTTCAAGTGTCTTTCTTCTAAACTACATATTGTTGAATTCTGGATTCTAATCTATTATCCACTTCCTTTTTATGGGTGAGTTCATCCCTTTCACATTCATAGTTATGATTACTAAGTGTGACTTTCCCTTCATCTCATTTTCTTGTTTCTTCTCTCTCTCTTTTTATTCTGTTCCTCCTTATAAACAACTGTCTCTCTTGATTTGTCTTCTCTTTTCTTCCCCTCCTTCCTCTTTTAAACTTCCTTCCTATTTACCTATTGAGCAAGTTACATTTCTAAACAAAACTGTGTGTGTGTGTGTGTGTGTGTGTGTGTGTGTGTGTGTGTGTATTCTTCTATCTTTGAATCAGTTCTGATGAGAGTGAGGTTCAAGTATTGCCTCCCCTTCCCCTATTTTTCCTCCTATAAAAGCTCTTCCTTGCACCCCTCTTTTGTGAATATATTTTCCCCATTCTACTCCTCCATTCCCCCTTTTGCTGTCTACCCCTCTTTTACAACTCTCCAATTTTTTGAGTTTTGGGGTTTTTTTTGGAGATCATTCTGACATAAATAACTCACACCTCTGTCAATATAAACTTTTTTTTAACTGACCTCATAATGATAAAAGTTCTTAGGAGTCACTTAGTTACTTAGGAGTTATATAGGAGCAGAAACATATTAAGTCCTTTATAAGTTCTCCTTCCTATTTACCTTGTTATGCTTCTCTTGAGGCTTGTATTTGAATGATACATTTGCTATTCAGCTCTGATCTTTTTATCAGGAATGCTTGAAAGTCCTTGATTTCATTAAATATCATTTTTCTCCTAAAAGATTATATTTCATATTGCTGAGTAGGTTATCATCAATTGTAATCCTAGCTGCTTTGCCTTCTGGAATATGATATTCCAACCCTCTACTTCTTTTTTGTGGAAACTGCTAAATTTTGTATGTTATTGACTGTGACTCCACAATATTTGAATTATATCTTTCTGGATACTTGCAGTATTTATTCTGTGACCTGGAATTTGGCTATAATATTCCTGGAAATTTTCACTTTAGGATCTCTTTCGGGAGATGATCAAAATTCTTTCAATTTGTATTTACCCTCTGGATCTAATATAGCATAGCAATTTTCCTTGATAATTTCTTAAAATATGATCTTTAGTCTCTCTCTCTCTCTCTCTCTCTCTCTCTCTCTCTCTCTCTCTCTGTGTGTGTGTGTGTGTGTGTGTGTGTGTCTTTCTCTTTTTAATCATAAGTTTCAGGTAGTCCAATAATTCTTTCTTTTTTAGGTTTGGTTTTTTTTTTTTTGCAAAGCAAACAGGTTTAAATGGCTTGCCCAAGGCCACATAGCTAGGTAATTATTAAGTGTCTGAGGCCGGATGTGAACTCAGGTACTCTTGACTCCAGGGCCGGTGCTCTATTCCCTGCGCCACCTAGCCGCCCCAGTCCAATAATTCTTAAATGATTTCTTCTGGATCTATTTTCCAGGTCAGTTGTTTTTCCAATGAGATACTTTACATTTTCTTCTATTTTTTCATTCTTTTGATTTTGTCTTATTGTTTCTTAATATCTTAGAGGAATCATTAGCTTCCATCTGTCTAGTTCTAATTTTTAAGGAATTATTTTCTTCAGTGAGCTTTTATACCTTTTTTAGGGAGTTCTTCAATGAATTTTTGTACCTTATTTTTCATTTGTCCTGTTTTGCTTTTTAAGGAGTTCTTTTTTTTCAGTTAATTTTTATGTGACATTTTTCATTAGGCTAATTATATTTTCTAAAGTGTTATTTTCTTTAGTATTTTTATACCTTTTTTTTACCAAAACTGTTAATTCTTTATTTATGATTTTTTTTTTGCATTACTCTCATATTTTCTCCAATTTTTCCTCTATCACTCTTTTCTCTTTAACTCTTTTAGGAGTAAGATTTAGGCTTGGGAGTAGTTCAAATTTTAGTTTGAAGCTTTGTTTGTAGCTGTTTTCACATCATTGTCTTCTGAGTTTATATTTTGGTCTTCCCTGTCACTCCAAAAGCTTTTTTATGATCTAATTCTTTTTTGTTGTTGTTGTTTGCTCATTTTTCTAGCCTATTTCTTGAGTTTTAATTTATGTTAAACTTGAACTCTGCTTCTAGGATGGAGGGTGAGGGGAGTGGGGATTAGAGAGGCAGTATCCCAAACTTCAGGCTTTTTTGTGCTGCTGTTCTAGAAGTCCACAAGTTTTTGCTATTTCCAAGGTGGTGTGATCCTGAAAGATGAGTAATTGCTGCTTTCCTGACATGCACTCTGGTCTTTACCTGGGAAGGACCTCTGGTCCTCTGCAAACACAATTATTAGTATTCCTCACCTTGAAACTGAAACCAGGGCTTCTGCTTTGTTGTGACTGACCTCCTTCCATCCTAGAACTATGACCCGGATCTGCGTATGGGGAAATAGAATTGCCAGTCAGCACCAGTGGTACCCAGTGCAAAGGGTCTAGTTATCTAATCCCTTTACCATCTCTGGGATGGGAGCTCCCAAAACTGCTGCTGCTACAACCACTGTTGCTGCGCCCCCTCCCCTTCTACCCCCCCCCCCCAATTTGCTTCCAACAGACCTCCACCTTGGTGTCAAAGATGTCTCCTGCCCACTTTCTAAGTTTTCTTAGGCCAAAAAATGTTTCATGCTGGGGTTTTTTCTGACTGCTGCTTTAAAATTTATTTAAGGTATTATTTTAAAGTTGTTTGTAGGGGAATTTTGAGAGAATTCAGCTGAGTTGCTACCTGTAATCCTTTATCTTAGCTCTGTTTCTCATTACATTTCTTTTTTAAAAAATTTTTTCCTTCCCCAATTACATGATAAAATTTTTTTTGACATTTTAAAAAGTTTTGAGTTTTAAATTCTATTCCTCCCTCACTTCCCCTTTCTTCTACCCCCCTCCATGAGGTAGTAATCAGTCTAATACAGTTATTCATGTGCAATCATGTAAAACATTTTATATTAGTCATTTCTTTCTCATTATCTTTCAATTCCAAATCTGAACCACTGGACTAGAGTATGAGGCATTAATTGACAGAACTGGATTAGAATGACTTCGTGGTTGAAGTGGGGAAAGAACAATATGTATTTAGTGAGTAGATAGAGATTTGAATGTACTTTGGGACTTTAAGAATTGTAATCTGAAGATGATAAATTTTGTAAACTGTCATTAAATCTATACAATTTTGCATTTGGAGATGATCTTCAGGACTATCAGTTATCATAGGCAGACTATTTTGAGATTATCAGAAATCATGCTGAATGAACTTTTTAATAATTGGGAAACTATTGTTCAAGCTTGAAACCCTTTGGTTCAGGATACTAAGCAAAGCCCTGGAAGGAAGAATGCTTAAGCCTCTCTGGGTTCCCAAAGACCTTTCCAGAACTAGGGATATGGACAAAAGTCCTAAATATATCCTAGTCAGTTTACTGAAGACAGCAGATACTGTGCTGATTTAAAAGGAGAAAGTCTTTGATCTTATTGCAGAGCTTTGAATTCTAAATCTCTTTATCTCTAGGACTTACAGTAAGGGATGGATGAGGGACTCCAGCAGAGTGGACTCTAGTTTAGGCCTTGGATGCCCTCCCCCAACCTGGCAGAAATGTTGCAAACAGGTCAACAAGATGCTGCCTGGATAATCCTGACACTGGACCACCTCCCACCTCTTCTGCCTTGTATGTCTCTTTCCTTGAGTATAAGTGATGGGAGAGGACAACAACAATCCCAAGCTCCTGGGTCCCTGAGAGCCAATTGGCAGTATCAGAGAGAATAAACAGTCGTGGAAAGGGGAGTCGACATTTTGGCCTGGCTGGATATTCTTGGAAATAAGTAGATAGATAGATTGAAAGACAGAGTGAGCATTTATTATTAAGAAACAGACACTGTACCAATTAAAAGGGGTTCAGATCTAAACAAGCAAGAAAGTCCTTGCCCTCAAGTAACTTCCCTTCCAATGGGAAAAGATAGTACATAAAGGGGAGCTGGAAAGGGAGAAAGAGGATTGGCGTGGTATGGAGATGACCAGGAAGTGACATAGAGGCCTGGTTCTCTCTCACAAAAGTTAGACAAAAGTTTGCCTATTCTAGCCAGATATCTCAGGGAACTTAGTCCAGTTTCTGGGGGCAGGAGGGAGATCTGGATATGGAGCTATGGATAAAGTAGACCTGGAATGCAGAAGGAGACAAAAAACAATTTTTGTAAGTGTCCAGTGTGGAAATTTGTTTTGATTGACTTAAGAACAGAACAGAAGAAAAACTATATATATATATATATGTATATATATATATATATATATATACATTTGTTTTGACTGATTGATTATATATATATATATATATATAATCAATCAGTCAAAACAAATTTGCACATTGCCCATGTGCCAAAAATAATCATCTCCTGTATTTTAAGTCCTTTATCTCTTGATAAGCAACATTTTTCATCATTAGTCATCAGGGATCCTGGTTGGTCATTATACTGATAAGAGTTCCTACTCCTTTCAGAGCCGTCTGTATAAATGGCTCTCCTAGTTCTGCCCACTTTGTATCATTTCATTTAAATGTTTCCAAGTTTCTCTGAAATTCTTACAGCACAATAATATTCCATCACATTTATAACCATAATTTATTCAGCCATTTCCCAGTTTATGAGCCCTCCTACAGATTCCCATTCTTTGCCATCTCAAAAAAATTATAAATATTTTTGAACATCTTTAGAATTTGTTTTGATAAGGACTCATTCCTCCCTTGATATATTTTCTTTTTAATTTCTCTCCTCTTTTTTCCCCTTTCATTCATATTTCTCTATTAAGAGCTGTATTTCTGTATCCAACTGTGTATGTATTCTTCCTTTTTGACCAGTTTGGATGTGATTGAGTTTCATGTTAGCCAATTCTTCCCCTACCTTTTCCCCTTCTCCTTGATTGTAGAGATAGCTCTTTGCACACCCTGATTATATGAAATAATTTCTCCTACCCTTCCTTTCTTCCCCCACTTTATCCCACTGTATTCCTCTTACCCTCTTTTTCCATTCTTCTCTTCCATTCTTCACTATTCATTCATAACAGGATCACTCCCAGGCTTTGTGTAACAAGAATCTCTTCGAGGCTTCTGATGTTGATGGGGTTCAGTGGGGACACATATATCATCTCTATATTTACATTAAATGATTTGTCCTTCTTTAGCCCTTTATTGTTGTTCATTTTTATTTATCTTTTTATGTTTTCCTTCACTTCTGTGTTAGAACTTCAGTTTCTCTGCAGCTCTGATATTTTCATCATTGTAATTTCAGCACTAAAATAAAAATTTCTGTCATGTATTCTTGTCTGCAAGTCTAAATTTTTTGCATTCTGAAATATTATATTCCAAGGCTCCTTTATAATGGTGGCTTATGTGATCCTGATTATGTTTTTTCAATGTTTGAATTCTTTCTTTCTGGCTGTTTGCAGTATTTTTTCTCTAACCTGATAATTCTGGATTTTGGCTATGATGTTCCTGGGAGTTTTCATTTTGGTGTTTCTTTCAGGAGGTGACCAGTGGATTTTTTCTGTTTTCTATTTACTCTCTGGTTCTAAGAGACCTATGTAGTTTTCTTTTAAGATTTCTTGAAATAAGAGGTCTAAACAAGTCTTTTTTCTTTATATTTTTTTTTATCATGGCATTCTGATAGTCCTGATTCTGATAATATTTTCTTTTACATTTTCAGTTTTTTGACATTATTTTAATATTTCTTGATGTTACATGGAGGCATTGACTTCTATTTGGTCCATTCTAATTTTCAGGAGTTTATTTCTTGGGCAAGGTTTTGAATCTCATATCAAACTGCTAATTCTCTTTCTTATTTTTTCATAGCTTTCATTTCCTTTTTTTGTTTTTTCTCAAGCACTAATTTAATTATTTTTTGTTTTTGTTTTTGTTTTGCAAGGCAATGGGGTTAAGTGACTTGCCCAAGGTCACACAGCTAGGGAATTATTAAATGTCTGGGGCTGGATTTGAACTCAGGTCCTCCTGACTCCAGGGCTGGTATTCTATCCACTGTGCCACCTAGCTGCTCCCCATTTCATTTATTTAAAAAAATTAAACTCACTATGTTTCTTCTAGAAATTCTAATTGGATTTTTGTACAGGTTGTATTTTTTTCTTATTATTTGGTTGTAGATGTTTTAGAATCATTCTCTTCTACTAGTCCACACTGATTCTGTTGCTGTTTTCTTGTAATATTGAATATTGTGCTCTTTCAGGATCTCAAGGACTGAATGGGGATTGCAAGCCTTCAGTGCTCTTAGAGTCATCTGGTCCAGATTTAAGTCTGATTGCGGCTCATCTTCTCTGAGCTCTCCAAGTTCCTATCCTGGGTTTGAGTCTGAACAATAACAAATAGTTGCTGGACTCTGCCCCTGTCTCTGGGGTTCAGTGGTAGAATGAGAGTGGTCTCCCCTTTTTTCTAGGATTCTTACCTTTCTTTTAAAAAATCAAATTAGGGGTGACTAGGTGGCGCAGTGGATAGCACTGGCCTTGGAGTCAGGAGTACCTGAGTTCAAATCCGGCCTCAGACACTTAATAATTACCTAGCTGTGTGACCTTGGGCAAATCACTTAACCCCACTGCCTTGTAAAAAAACTAAAAAAAAACCCCAAATTAACCAAAAGTTTATTTATGTTATTCGTTTTTCATAAAACCAACTCTGAGTTTTATTTATTAGTTCAATAGTTTTCTTACTTTCAATTTTATTAATTTCTCTTTTGAGTTTCAGAATTTCTAATTTGGCATTTAATTGGAGATTTTCAATTTGTTTTTTCCCTACCTACTGTGCAGGAGTATGCCAGGAGTGGGAGTGCCCTGGTTCTTGATATGGCTCACAGGCTCTCCCTAGGAGCTGCCATGCTCCTGACTTGACTAATCCCTAGAATTCACAGATGTCTGGGGCTTTCATTCTTTATCAAGTTGGGCTACACAAATGACTCACTGTGACTTTTTCTGGATTTCCCCTTTGGGATGCATTCTGGGGCATTTTTTTTTCAATCTGTTTGCATGAGTTTTGTTGGGAAGAGCTCTACTGTATAGTTTTCTATACTCTGCCATCTTGGCTCCACTTTTAAAGGACCAAGGATGTTGTGTTCTAGGAGAAAAATAGGCTAAACTAGTTTATTTTCTTAAAAGGTATTGAGGGCCAATTAGGTTTTGTAGTGGATAGAGCACTAGTCCTAGAGTCAGGAGAACCTGAGTTCAAATGTGACCTCAGACACTTAATAATTGCCTGTGTGGCCTTGGGCAAGTCACTTAACCCCACTGCCTTGCCAAAAAAAAAAAAGGTATTGAAACTATTCATTGAATTCAATGATTCAGATAACTAAGATCTGAACTACTGACATAGTTTTCTGGTTTCTAGATATAAAGGAGAGTACATGAAGAATCAGGGGCTCCATTCTTGGGCTTGACATTTGTTGCTTTTTTAAAAGATCAAATAAGTCATCTTTAATACACTATGAAGTGTCTGAGGCTAGATTTGAACTCAGGTCCTCCTGACTCCAGGACCAGTGGTCTATCTACTGTACCACCTAGCTGCCCCTTATTTCTAAGCAAACTTCCTTTTGTTAAATATTAGCTTGCCTACATCTCATTTCAATACCAAATCTGAATTATCAGACCAGTCTAACTCAGGACCTCCCATCTTCTACTTCATAATTATGGAATTTCCATAAGGCTCTGTCTTTGATTCCATTCTCTTCTCCCTTGGCCATCTTATTTACTCCCTTGGATTTGTTATTCCCTATATGCATACAACTCTTATCAGCTATATCTCTAATCCCAACCTCTTCTCTGACCCTGGTTCCCCACTCCTGACTCCAGTCCCACATTTTGCTGAGAGATCAGGCTCAGCATGTCTAAAACTGAATTATTACTTCCTCTTTAAAACCTTCTCCTCCTGACTTTCCTATTTCTGTTGATGGTGCCGTTGTTCCCTCAGTATTTTACTCTGGAGTCATTTGTGATTCTTTAGTCACATATTTTTCATATACAATCAGTTTTCTCAAATATAACTGATTTCACTTCTAGAAATTTCTTGTACATCTAGTCATTTCTATCTTTGCTGGCCATGCCCAGATGCCAGCTCCATGTTGTACCTCCTCCCCTGACCTCACCCTATCAATTGGCCACTTGGCTGATCCCATCATTCCAGCTTGTTGTCATTTCACTGAAACCCAAACTTCAGACTCTTCCCAGGCAGGTATATTAGCACTGTCATCTATTAAGGGACATTAAGAGCACATTAGCCGTTTTCCCCATCATAGTGTTGACTGATACAGAGCTTGTAGTTCATTAAAAACCCACATGAACATTTATTTACATCTTTCTTTTTGTGTTACTGTGGACATTTGTCACCTGACAACTATAAAATACAACTTCATCAATACTATGGTCCTAATGTGCATGTCTGATCACTTCAGCCCCCCTATCCACTGCTTCTGCTCAAACCAACACACCCCTAACTAGAATGTACATCCTTCCTTTACCCTTTAGCTTTGCCAGCTAACACATTTTTTCTTCTTTTAAAGCTAACTTGAATGTTATCTTTTCCTTGAAATCTTACCTGATATTCTCTTATACCCTTCATTTGGAGACTTTCAAACCTCACTGTGTGATCTTATATATGAAATAATTTTCTACCTTGTTTAGCCCCATTGGAAGGGTGTCTGAGTGGTCCTCATGAGAAAGGGCTAAGTTTCAGCAGTGGCAGCCGACAAGGTTCCCTTAGGTGAAAAATGTCTCAACTCCCACACTGCTCAGTTCTCTGCGCAATTCCTTATAAGTCTCTCTTCTCTCCCCTTTATCATGTTCCCTTCCCTCCCTCCCACCTTTTCCCAGTCCTTCTCCCTCCCCCCCAAAGGAAAAATCTAAGGTATGATCTAAATATACCTATATGCACTCTGGGAATTATTAAAATAGCAGAAATTCTTTTTCATTGTCTTGATTATCCCCACACCAGTTTGCACTGAGGAAAAGTCCCTTATTGGGTTTGGTTCCCCTCTTAATTTCATTCTGCATTTTTATAAGCAGGCAAAATCATGGTAGGTAGTCATATTGTTTAGAAGCAATTTCAAGTCACATAGAAATGTGAACAAACAATTTAAAGGGCTTTCAAACAGCAGCTGTCAGATTCTTGGGTTCTGACCTGTGTAAGATCCACAGGACCTGGCATAATGCCTGGCACATTGTAGAACTGTTAGAATTGTGAGAGATCTCGGGGCCATTGAGTTGCTAGTATAAAAATTTCTATCATCTTGAAACGACGTTAACATTGAGGAATGGATAGGTGAATAAATTACAGTCTATAATGGAATATTATTACACAGTAAAAAATAAAAAGCATGATCATTTTATTTGAAAACTATCATGCATTTGAATTGGAAGCTTAATATATGAGTAGACATTGGTATGGAAGTCAAGAAAGCTAATAAATTAATAATGATGAAGATGATGATGATGGCTATCATTTATAGAGGCCTTTGCCCCAGTTGATTTTCCAGTTGTCAGAAAGTGCTCCAACTGGGCCTTCTGCTCCTTCTTCAGATTTGGGGGTATGCTGAAGAGCTCCCACACCTCCTTCTCACTTTTCCTATGCCCCCTGGACCAGCACTGGCAGATCAGATCTACACTGAAGGATGGGTGCTTCAGGACTACAGATTCTGGCAGGCTTTTGATCCTGAAGGGTCGGACTCAAGACAGCTGTCTAACCCTCAACAATCTTCAGCAGCCTGAAGCTGAGGTCTCTCCCCTGCACTGGAAAGAGGAGAGGGGATCAGAGTCCTAGGGTAGCTTTGGATCTTTGGGTCTGTTCGGGCTGCTTTGCTGATTGTAGAGCAGAAGATGAGGGAGGGATGCTGAGGGAGCTCAGGATTAGTGAGCATCAGTTCCTGGGTTTGGAGATTTTTTTTTTAACCATCTTTTGAATTCTAGTCCTAGACCTCAGAAACAGTTGGAGTTGCTTTGTCTTTGGTGCATAATTTCTGTTTTGGAGAGGTTGAAGAGGTCATGGAAATTGGAGAAAATGTCTAGTCTTCTATCTTGTTGCTCTCATCCATTGGATGTCTTCTTTGTCTCTTTTCGACTTTTGTGCTTCAGTAATATCAGCTTGTATTTGTTCTGTTTTCCTTAGTTTCCTCTAAGAGTGAAAGCACTTTTCCAACAGCAAAACACTTTACAAACAAATGTGAGGGAAAGTTATTATTCCCCACAGGGCTTTAAGACAGTTCTAGGCCCTCCAGTACTTTTTTTTAAACTTATTTATCTATACTGTTTAAAAATTGTTTCAAAACACTAAAGCATTTTAGTGCTCACATAGCACTTTTTATGAAACACATCAATTCCAAAAAGGGAAGCCTACATTAAAAATGCTAGGCTTGTAATTGCTACACTGCCAAAGAATAAATTACATTCTATGCTATAATTATGTATTTGGCTATGATGAATACAAGGAGAAAACAGCAAAGTGATAATAATTGTAACAATTACATTTGATTAGCTGGTGTAAAAAAGATATGATCATTTTATTACACTCTCATATGCCTATAAGAAGGCTGACGTTAAGATATCTGATCTTCGTTAAGATTATATTCATACATTTTGCAAGTTTTAAAATAAAAAAAAAGCATTAGCAGTTACTCATTGAGCTTTAGCCGAAGGAGATTGCAAGAAGCAATATTTACAATTGCATTAGATAAAATTTAATTTGGTTATACCTCTTGTTCAATATCATTTCTAGCAAGTACTAAAGCTAGCATGGCTCTTAGCCCTTTGAATTAGACAGGTGGTGAAGCAGACAGTGTTGGATCTGGAATGAGGAAGTCCTGAGTTCAAATTCTACCTCAGCATTTAATTAGCTTCTCCAGGGTTGTTATGAAGATAAAATAAAATAACATGTATTTTTAAGGTATTTCGAACCTTAAAAGCACTATATGAGTGTGAACTGTTATTTAAAAGAGAAACTAGGCAGCTTTCTGAACTGGAGGGCTGGCATTTTAACAAGAGTGAGATGATTGATCTTTATTCTTTTTCTTTTTTAAATTATTAACTTAACATTCTACACTTTAAAAAATTAAATTAAAACTTTTTTTCAATTAACAATCATTTTTCCTCTTTTGCACCCTCCCCATTAACACCTTTTTTGAATTAACAAGCATTTTTTTTTTCTTTTCTACTGTTTTCCTCCAAAAAAAATTGGGGGGAAAAAAGAAAGTAAAAATAAACTCTAGTAACAAATACAAATAGTCAAATAAAATAAAAACTCTCATTGGCATATATAAAAAAGTCTTATTTTGTACCCTGGTTGACTTACAATCTTTAAGATATTCTGTACTGTAGGACCCTTGGACCTTGTATGCAGGTGCTGTGGAGGGCTGAGAGCTTGGTTAGATATCAAAGATGCCAAGGTCAGACACTGCATCTGGAGCCATCACCAGGCATCTTAACTCTGCCTTGCTATGCTGGATCATGATGACTTTGGAAGAGAGAGTGAGGTGGTTGATTTCGTGCAGCTCTACCACATTTAAATCCAATTTACAGGGATGGCTAAGTGGTGCAGTGAATAGAGCACCGGCCTTGGAGTACCTGGGTTCAAATCTGACCTCAGACACTTAATAGTTACCTAGCCATATGGCCCTGGGCAAGTCACTTAACCCCATTGCCTTGAAAAATCTAAAAAAAAAATCCAATTTACACATGCAACAAGACATTACTCAACCATTCCTCGCAGTCCTGTGCTACAGGCATGTGATGAAGCAGCAGGTGCAGATAACTGGGAGCTGTAGTCGCAACACTGCTCACAGGCAGCCCAGAGCCATAGGGTCATTTCTCCACTGAAAGCAGTAGTGAGATTCAGCAGCACCCTGGGTCATGGAGCAACCCCTTTTAAGAATCACACTGGAGGTGGCTAGGTGACACAGTGGATAGAGCACTGGCCCTGGAGTCAGGGGTACCTTGGGTTCAAATCCGGCCTCAGACACTTAATAATTACCTAGCTGTGTAGCCTTGGGCAAGCCACTTAACCCCATTGCCTTGCAAAAAACTAATAAAAAAAAAGAATCACACTGTTTACCTCCTGATGCAAGGAAGGGGCTAGAAAGGATGCCCTAAAAATTATTTGCTTACGAACACTGGCCTGATGACCTTGACAAGTGGGGAATTCCACACAAAAAAAATCTACAGTGAAAGGGAAGCTGGGATAGATTTTGCAATCAAAACAAATCTAGTCAACATTCTTGAATATCTACCAAAAGGAGTGAATGATAGGTTCATGACAATGAGATTGCCACTTCCAGGAAAATGTCATGCCACCATCATCAGTGCCTATGCTCCCACCATGACATGATGAACAGTGATGAGGTTAAAGAAAATTTTTATGAAGACCTGGAGACCCTTATCATTAATGTATCAAAAGACAAGCTTATAATTCTTTAATGCTTTTATATATAATTTTTAATGACTTTAATGCTAGATTAGGCTTATATTACCAGACACCAGCAATGGTTACCTTCTACTAAAGACTTGTGCATCTCATGACCTCATCACAAACATTGTCTTCCATTTATCTAAATATAATAAAACTTCCTGGATGCACTCTCATAGCAAACATTGGCATCCTTTAGACTATGTGATTGTAAGGAGAAGAGACAGACAGGATATGAGAGTGACAAAAGTAATGGGTGATAGAGCATGCTGGAGTGATCACACATCTTCTCTAAGCTAAATATTTATATTCTACCAAAGCAGTGACCCCAAGGCAAAATGAATACTAGAAGAATTCACGTCAAGATATTAGAGTGTCTCTCTGAGCAGGAACAGTTTGTTGTTAACTTGGAGGGAAAACTGAGCCAACACACAGTTGGCAACAATGGAGCAGAAAAGGAGCGGGCAACTTACAGAGATCTGGTGTAAAGCACTGCATCTGCTCATCTGGGCCAGAACACTCACAAACTCCAAGACTAATTTGATGAAAATGATGGGGAAATACAGAAGCTGCTAAATGAAAAATGAGAACTCCAAAAGTTTTACCAGCAGGATAGCTCATCCATTTTTAAGAAGGCAACAGTTAATTCCATCAAAGTACGAGCAAAGCTTAGAGAGATGCAGGACTCTTGGCTCAGTAAGAAGGCAGATGAAATTCAACTATATGCAGATAGTAACAAACCAAAATGCTTTTATGATGCTCTGAAAACTATTTATGGGCCAAAGACAAATAGTGCATCTCAACTACTCAGTGCTGATGGATCCATATTGATAACCATAGGGACATGATTCTAGAGAGATGGGCTGAACACTTCCGTAGTGTTCTTAACAGACCATCATCGATCAGTGCAGAGGTCATCATTGGCTAATTACCTCACGTTGAAGTCAAACAGTTCCTAGCTGAAGTTCCAACTGAAGAAGAGGTTTTGAATGCCATTAGGCTCCTTTCAAGTGGCAAAGCACCTGGTGCTGATTCTATTCCAGCTGAGATCTATAGGGGGTGGGGGTGGGGTCCATTGCTCATCCAAAAACTGACCAAAATTTTCCAGGTTATATGGCATGAAAAGGTAATCCCTCAAGAATTCAAGGATGCCTCCATCATCCATTTCTATAAAGGTAAAGGGAATAGATTGTCCTGTGACAATCACAGGGGTATTTCTCTTTTAGTCATTGCTGTTACAATTCTTGTCTGAGTTCATCTCAATAGGCTGATCCTTCACCTGGAAATTGGTCACCTTCCTGAGAGCCAGGGTGGCTTCAGAAAAGGTGGAAGAACAGTCGATATGGTGTTTGCTGCTCGACAACTCCAGGAAAAATGCCAGGAACAGAACAGAGGTTTGTATCTAACATTTGTAGATCTGATCAAGGCCTTTAATACCATCAGTCATGAAGGTTTATGGAAAATTATTGGTTGCCCAGAGAAGTTCATCAATGTTATACATCAATTTCATGTATTCCCAGGTTCTGTATAGCGGACTATGCTCTCAAGATTTCCCAGTCACCAATGGAGTAAAACAAGAATGTGTCCTGGCTCACATATTTTTTCGCATGATATTTTCAGCCAAATTATCAAATGCCTTCAATGAGGATGAACATGGCCTCAAGGTCAGCTATTACACTGATGGCAAATTCTTTAACTTGAAAAGGAAGGCAGAATGGAAGCAGCTGAAAGGAAACATGACATCTATTAAGTATAGAGTAACCACCCCAGGTGTTCACATGGACTATTTGTGCCCAACCTGTGGTAGAGCATTCTGGACCAGATCAGACACACTGTAATTTGTCTCAAACATATTGATATCATTTTGGTCTTCTTTGATTACAAAGGACAAGAATCAAGCAACCAACCAACAGACAGGCAGTTTCATTAATGGTTTTTTTATATACCCACCCCACAATACAATGGCACAAGTGCCTTTTGCATAATAGTTAATAAATAGTATGATTAATTATTTAAACTTTTCCCCTTTTGTGGCTACCACAATACTCTTGTGGTTAAATTGAACACAACATTTTTATTTGGAATAAAATAAGGTCCAGAACAAACTTGATAACACTTATTACATTTTTGGAACACATAGGAGCTAACCATGCTGGGAAATTACTGGATTGGCCCCCTCTAGTGGTAACTACAAATTCAATCCAGGACAACATCCTAGGAAGAGAAAATGAAAAGGATTAATGTTTTCTCAGTTTCTGGAAGAAAGTAAAACCCCACAGTTTAAGTTAATTGTGCAAGCTGTTTGTGCTGGTGAATAATACAAAAACATCACAGGATATTTGAAGAGTAGTGAGATTTTTATTAATTTAATTCTATATAATGGAACATAAGCCTATCTAAGCCTAAGGGTTCATGGTAATGAATGGTTATCCCAGTTATAATTACAGGTTAAGCCCTGTTAAACAATTAACATCTTTTACAAAAAACTCTGTATGCCCAACTATTTCCTTTGTTTTTTCCACTTATATTCAGCATATTTGAGAGAAGTTTGTCATAGAATGTGGAGCCTGGAATGCAAATCAAAACAACTCTTGGGGCTTACATCATATCAGAAAGATGAGGAGGGCCAGACTAGTCAGTGCTGGAGAGTGGTGGAAAGAAGGGGTCACTCCTTATCACTTTACACCTTCTGGAAAGCCAAGTGACTAAAATGTCAGCACTCTGAATCTGAGAATACACTGCCAGGCATGTTTCCTCGGAAGTCAGAGACAGAAAGAAAATGCTCCTGAGAGACAAAAGTAGTAACAAAAGCATTTTTGGAGTCAGCTAAGTGGTGAAAATGGATAGCACACCAGCTCTGAAGTCAGCAGGACCTGGGTTCAAATGTGACCTCAGACACTGAACACTTATAAACTGTGTGAATGTGTGTGAGTCACTTAACCATTGTCTCACTAAAGGAAAAAAAAAGGACTTTTTTTTTGTAGTAGCAAAGACCTTAGGAATAAAGTAGATATCCATTAAGGATGTTCTTTTTTAAAATGATTGTTACCATTAGCAGATTTCATATAAATATTGTTATAGACTGTGTTATACTCTTAAATTGGTTAAACATGCTCCATTTAATTTTATTTTTTGAAGATTATGAAAAGAAATTGGTTTTGTATCAAATTGAACAATGGGGAATAGAGTATATAAAAAAAGCTTTTAGGGGCAACTAGGTGGTGCAGTGGATAGAGCACCAGCCCTGGAGTCAAGAGGACCTGAGTTCAAATCCGTCCTCAGACACTTAATAATTACCTAGCTGTGTGGCCTTGGGCAAGTCACTTAACCCCACTGCCTTGCACAGACCTAAAAAAAAGATGTAAAAGAAATTTTTGCTTTCCAAGAAGAATCCTATGTAAGGAGCTTTAGAATATCTGAATTACCTTATAATCTTCAAATCTCTTTATAATGGAAACTACTATTACCATGTACTTTAAGCTTTTATTCAAATAAACCAGCTCAATACATTGCACATGGTATGCAGTTATGTTTGTTAAATTAAGAAAATACTGTATTTGCAAAAAAAAGTGAAGATAATAATTTAAAGAGTGCTTTATTTGCTGCTATTCTCATGAGAAAGCACTGTAAGATATTTCTTCAGCATTTAATCAATCAAAGAACATTAATTAACATCTACTATACACAAGGCAATGGGAATATAAAAAGAATGAAATAATCCCTACTCTTGGGGAGTTTACATCCTAAGAGGGAAGACAACATGTATGTATGTATATATACAGATAATGTAAAGATAAACTAAAATACAAGATAGGAAGGGCAAGATCAGTTGTGAAGGGGAGGTTCAGGAAAAGTATGTTGCTGAAGGTAGGGCTTGAGCTGTCTGGAAAGAAGGGAGGGAATTTATGAGACAGAAGGGAAGAAGGAGTGCAGTCCAAGAATAAAGAATAGCCAGTGTAAACAAAAATGGGAGATAAGTGTGCAGTGTAGGAGGAACAGAGAAAAGGCCAATTTGGCTGAATCAGAGAGCATGGAGAAAGAAATAATGTAAAATGAGATTGGACAAATAGGATGGAGCTAGGTTGTCAAGAGCTTTCTTTTTTTTCAGATTTACATTTTTGTTTTTTTCTTTTTTAAAATTTTTTATTCATTTTGAATTTAAATACAAAAAAGATAAAAAGAGAATTATTTCCATGTACATAGCATAACACAGAAAAAAGGATTCAATATAAAACCATGAATTTCCATTTCACAGTTTATTTTTTAAAAACTATGTAATAAATATTACATCAGAGTTTTCAAAGCTACTTTGCAGTATTACTGTGCTTCCTTCTAAGCTTTCCTTTGTTCTCTGCTGTGCACTTTTTTTGCCTTAAAGAAGGGTACCATTAGACACTAAAATGCATATACATGTATGTATTTATATGTATACATATATGAGCATAAAACCATACAATACATACTTCTATTTATCAGTTCTTCCTTTGGGGATGGATAGCATTTTCAAAGGTCCTTTGAATTTGATTTTAGTATTTATAATACTCAAAAATACTTAGTCATTCAAAGTATTTCTTAGAACAATATTGCTGCTACTGTGTAAAATGACGTCTTAGTTCAGCTCATTTCACTCAATTATTTCATGAAAATTTTTTTCACGTTTTTTTTCTCTTGTTTTTGCAAAGCAATGTGGTTAAGTGACTTGACCAAGGTCACAAAGCCAGGTAATTATTAAGTGTCTGGGTTCAGATTTGAACTCAGGTCCTCCTGACTCCAGGGCTGGTGCTCTACCCACTGTGCCACCTAGCTGCCCCTGTTTTTCTAAAAGCAATCCTTTTTTTATTTTTATGATATCTGCCTTTATATCTATGTCACGTATCCATTTTGATCTGATAAATGGGATATTGGTCTATGCCCAATTTCTGCCAGACTATGTGAATAGGGATGAGCAGCTTAACTAAGATAGTGAACAAACAGAAAGAAGGGATTGAATGCAAGTGATGTAGAGGTAGAAACAGCAAGTATAATAATTTATTGGCTATGTGGAATAAGAGAGAGAATTGAGAAGAAAAACAGAAAGATTGGAAGAATGGTAGTCCTTTAACAGAAATAGAATGGTCTAGAAGAAAAGGTAGGTGGTTAGGAGAATGATAACTCAGGACATATTGAGTTTCAGCCCTCCCCAAGACTTCCAATTTGAAATATCCAAAAAAAAGCAACTGGCACTGTGGGACTGAGCTCCAGGGACTCATACTAAATACATACATATATGTATACTCTATATATTATTATATAGGAGACATCTGTACAGAAGTGGTTATTAAACACATGGAAGTTGATGAGAGTGTGTGTAGAAAGAGGAGGGCCTAGAACATGCCATTGGGGAACACCTATAGGTAGAGTCTGGAGTCATATGCATGATGAGTTAGCAAAGGAGACTGGGAAGGAATGGTTAATCAGGTAGGAGAAACTGGGAGAGTAATGTTGCAAAACCCAGAGACAAGAGTATCAGGAGAATGTGAACATCAGTCTGAAATCCAGAAGACATGTAAAGAAGGGTGAGGATTAAGAAAAGACATTCAAATTTGACAATTAAGATATCATTTATAACTTTGGACTTTAAAAAATTCTTATTCTGAACTTAAAAAAATAACATTTACATTTAGACACAACAGAACATCAAAAGAGGTTTTGTATGAAACCATGAGTCTTCATTTCATATCACTTGATTTAAAAAAATTATATAATAAATTCTGCATGTTTACTTTCAAAATTGATGCTTTTCTGTGCTTCCTTCTGAACTTATTTCTTAGGGTTTGGGAGAGAGCAAGAAAATTTAAAATTCAAAATTTTATTAAAAATGAATGTTACTGGGCAGCTAGGTGGTACAGTGGTTAGAACACCAGTCCTGGAGTCAGGAAGACAACGAGTTCAAATCTGACCTCAAACACTTAATAATTACCTAGCTGTGTGACCTTGGGCAAGTCACTTAACCCCACTGCCCTGCAAAAAACAAACCAAAAAAAAGATTCCACAAAAATGAATGTTAAGGGGATAGCTAGGTGGTGAAGTGGACAGAGCTAGTGCTGGAGTCAGGAGGACCTGACACATAATAATTACCTGTGTGACCATGGGCAAGTCATTTAACCCCACTGCCTTGCAAAAAAAAAAAAGAATGTTAAAAATTATCTTTAGATACAATTGGAAAAAATAAAATACTATTTTAAAAAAGGTTTTAAATGGTCGCATATAAATAACCTCTATCAAATTATTTATTGTTTTGGGGGGCAAGAGAGTTAGGAGAAAGAGAGAAATGTGAAACTAAAACTTTTATTTAAAAAGACTTAAAATTTTTTTACATGTGATTGGAAAAAATAAAATACTATTGAATTTCTTTCTTTTCTGTGTACTTTAAAAAATGCTATAATGAAAAAAAATCCTATAATGGTCCTTTTTTCCATCATGATGCTAACCTCTCCATACCTTTTCCCTTCCTTCCAAATAAAAAAATCAAAGTCTTGCAACAAATAAATCTAGTCAAACAAAATAAACCCATACATGTCTAAAAACATGTGAGTCTGAATCTTATTTCATCACCTCTCTATCAGGAGGTGGGTAACCAGAGAGCCTCTGGAGATAGAGCTGGTCATTGCATTGATCAGAGTTCTTAAAGCTTTCAAAGTGGTGCCTTGGGCAAGAGTTCTGGACTAAGTTAGAAAGAGCTGTTCTAATCCTGCCTCATATTCTTACTAGATATGTGACTCTAGGCAGATCTCTTAAACCTTTATTACACAGAGTTTTCTCATCAGAATAAGAGCACCCACCTCCAAGATTGTTGTGAGGATAAAAGGAGATACCATGTGTACAGAGCTTCGCAAAGCTTAAAGTGCTATATAAATACTAGCTATTAGGATAATATTATTCTTCCAATTCTGCGTACTCTCGTGTTAGTTCATTATCCACAATTTTCTGAATTCTTGTCATTTATCAATTCTTATGGCATAATAATATTCCATTACATTCATGTGCCTCAATTTGCTCAGCCATTCCCCAATTGTCTAAGATCATTATAACTTTTGAGAGAGCAATTCCAAGTGAGTAATGAGGTAGGAAACAAGATTGCTAGAGCTTGAGAGGGAGTAAAACAGGTAGAGGCATGGCTGAGAAAGGAAGGAGACATTGTAGGACAAGAATTTGAGGGGATCCTAGGGTCTGGGAGAAGGTAGTGAGAAAGGAAGAAGTGGAAGGGAGAAATTGAAGGATAGGGAAAGAAAAGAGATGGTGGAAGGGGCAGTCCGTTAGAGAAGATGGGAAGGGATGCTGTCAGAAGCATGGGTAGAGATTGGCCTTGGGCAGAGTTCACCTCATTTTCAGAATCAAAGAAAGAAAAGTGAGAGATGATATCCTGGAATTTTTAAATGAAGAGAAGGAAAAGATAATGGTGAATGGTCTTGATTTTCTCAGTAATTTAAGGGGCAAGGTCCTCAGCCAAGAGTGTAGATCAGGAGAGGATTGGAAATCTTGAGAAGAAAAGATGTTTGGAATTGCTATGATGAGTGGGATTGAGAATCTCTGAGGAAGGAAAAGAACTGCTTTTCTGCATTAGCTCACAAATTGATGCAGCACCCAGTTGGCACATTTTTATGACTTCCTCTGGCTCTATCTAGTCATATGAGTATAGAGGGAGAAGATGGTTGGTGAGTGATCCAACAATGGGATCTGACAAAGGATGAGCATGTGTGAGATAAAGGATTTAAGATTAGAGGATGTTGAATTGTTAGGGTGGTTCAAGAGGAAAGAAAATCAGAGTAGGAGTAAAGATCTAGGAGTGCTCTGGGGAACTGAGGGACTGGAGATCACCTTGAGGACATAGAGCTGAGGCAAGGAAGAGATGGGAGGCTTATGGTCAGAGCAAGGAATGTCAGAGTTTTTGAAGAAAATGGAACACCTGTGAATAATGGTGAGAACTCTGGTGCCCCAAATCCCTCATGACAAAGGTGAAGTTGAAGGAGTCAGTCACAGAATTGAAGGAGATCATGGGACTCAGAGGCCAGGTATTGGTAAGACAAGTATGTTGAAGTCCTCCGATGCTGGCAGAAAGGTCAGGGATTGGAAGAAGAGTAAAATGGGGATGGGGGAATGACTGGAGACAGCGATTCCCCTGATAGAGAGAGGACCAGGCTGTGATTATTGCTATGGAGAATCCCCATGTGACAGCATGTCCAAGGTCAGGCCTCTGCTATGCCATGCTGCCTCTCACGATGTTGGGTGAAAAACTGTAATAAAGTGCAATTTGTTCTGTACTGTTGTTTGTCCTTCATTGTAGAAGAGGACCTGATGTGGGGGAGGTGATGTCATCACTTGCAAGTAAATTGAATTTGAGTGAGGGGGTCTGTGCAGTCACCAGACTCTCTTCCTGAGCTATCAAGGTCCAGTGGCCAGATATCAATCCGGACCACTGATGCATTTTTAAGCCAGAGTCTTTTTACAGGTCTCTTTACAGTTTGACTGAGGCAAGGCCCATTCAATGATTAATGATTAAGATTAATTAGGTAAGAAATGAGGCAGAGAATGGCTTCTTTTACCTAATCAAAAAAAAAGAAAGAAATCAGTCTGGAAAGAGAAGACTCTCAGAGTTTCTAGTCAAAACAGAAACATTTGCTATTTATGTTCACTCTGGCCCAAACAATGACCAAGTGGGGCTT
The DNA here is from genome assembly GCF_037893015.1 of Macrotis lagotis. Lineage (NCBI taxonomy): Eukaryota > Metazoa > Chordata > Mammalia > Peramelemorphia > Peramelidae > Macrotis > Macrotis lagotis. The sequence continues at coordinate 219,254,865 of NC_133662.1, forward strand.
GGTCTGGGACCTACTGTTGGTCAGTCAATGAGAGCAGAGTGAGTTGGCTTTGAGGCATGGTTCTAAAGACATCCAGCCCATAAACCCCAAGGTATCTTGTGAGGTTTCAGTGATCAGAATTTATTATGGAGGAGATGCTGAATGATGGCAGTTGAGGGACAGTTCAGAAGTGGCAGCGGGGGCAGGGAACATTCCAATGCATCCTTGCAGAACCAGTGGAGATGCTACAGAGGAGGACCAGGGATGTAGCATTAGCTTTAGGAAGCCAGATCTCTATGAAAACAAGTTAATAGGGGTGGCTAGGTGGCATAGTGGATAAAGCACTGGCCTTGGAGTCAGGAGTACCTGGGTTCAAATCCGGTCTCAGACACTTAATAATTACCTAGCTGTGTGGCCTTGGGAAAGCCACTTAACCCCATTGCCCTGCAAAAACCTAAAAAAAAAAACAAAAAAAAAAAACCAAGTTAATGGAAAGAGAGTTCCTAAATGAAGTTTGTTCATTATGGAACTGGAATTCCAGAGGGTACAGTGGTCAAGTCTGGGCAGAGCTAGAGTGGAACATGGGTGGAGTTTGAGGAAAAGAATGAGAAAATGAGAGAAGTGGAAGAGAGGAGATCGTTTACTCCTAAGAAGTCAGTGATTAGAAAATATAAGCAAGGAAAATTAAAGGGTGATAGGAGTTTGATAGCTATAGGGGCAGCATAGGTTAGCAGGTAAAATATAATGTTCCTCAGGGTGGTGTTGTGAGGCAATAGGCCAAGGACAGCTGGGGCAGGTGGATAGTATTGCAACCTCAATGGAAGGACTCTACCTGCTCTTCCACCAGATTCCCTGGGACACATTCTAAAGGTTCACTCAGAGTTATCTTGGGAATATGTGGGAACACAGGCTATTCTAATGGCCTGCCACTTGGACAGTCTCAGGAGCTGGCAAGCCACCCTGAGAGATGAGGTGCGCCGGAGCCCTTGGGAGCTGGTCATTCCGCCCCCACAGACCAAGGGCACAGGACACAGCTGTGCTTTAACACCTCCCCTCCAACATACCCCCTTATCCTGTAACGCAAGACACTAAATGTACACCGCTTCTGCACCCCCATTCCGTTTTTCTTTGTTTTACCCCAGAAGACCTAACAGTATATATGTAGAAGCTAAGGAGTAATAAAATTGAGCTGGAGGCATAAGGCAGTGTGGTTTGACTCCTTATTTTCAGCTCCCCTCCGGGAGGGAGGTCATCACTGTTCAGGCCCCAAGGTGAAGCAAGCCACAACAAATATATAAATATATATATATACACACACACACACACACACACACACACACACACACACACACACACACCCAGAAGACCCTAGTTAGGCTCTACGTCCGTCCCTCACTAGCTGTGTCACTGACGAGTCCAAACCTTTCTATGCTTTTTCTCATTTACAAAACTAGGATAGCTATCTGTACAGAATGACTGTTGATCAAATCTAGTTTATAAGATTATTAACAATGTCTTCTACTCTTCCTCTCTCCACAAGCCATATTTGGAATGCCTTAGCTCTACCTTACATGTGGAGAAGTTTTGTCCTACCAAGAACCTGGAACACCTACACAAGTCAGTTTTACATTTGTAAAATATAGGGATCAAACTATATGATTTTTATAAATTCACTTTTTCAGATTTTCTGTTTTTTTACATCATCATAATTTTCATCAGTGTTCCTCACCCTTCTCCCTAAGAGCTAACTCATATAATAGTATTTTTTAAAGACAAAAAAAGAAAAAGGGTGGGAAGAGAAAGCCAGAATAATTGATCAATATATTGAAAAAGTCATTAGGTGATTTTTTAAAACCTCTCAACTTTCAGAGCTAAAATACTTATAAGTACTAAAGTCTCTCTAAACTCCAAGAGTATATATACTACTTCACATCATTTCTCTCAGTGTATAAGTGGTATGATAGAAAGTACTGGGCTTGGAATTGGAAAGACCCAGGTACAGTTCCTGCCTCTAGAATCTCCCATGTCTTGGTTTCCTTATGGAGACACCTGTTAACACTCACCTCAAGAGGTTCATGGCTTCCAGGGCAAGTCAGTGGGAAAATCCTGGTTTGAGCCCTAGCCTTGGACCCATATTTAAGCTCTCCTACCTTAGACCCTTCTAACAGACTATAAATTACAGATTGGTTGCAGACCTAGATTGGGTGGATAGGGTTTGGGATTCAAAGTGTAGAGATAGTCTGATGAAATTGCAAATCCAGGTTTGTTTTTTTTAAGTTCCTATTGCAGGGTGGCTAGGTGGTGCAGTGGATAGAGCACTGGCCCTGGAGTCAGGAGTACCTGAGTTCAAATCCAGCCCCAGACACTTAATAATGACCTAGCTGTGTGGCCTTGGGCAAGTCAATTAACCCCATTGCCTAATAAAAAAAAAGTTCCTATCTCTTAGAGTTACTGTGAGAAATGTTGGCTGTAATTAATAACATATCTTTCTAACTAGGCTATATTTGAGGAGAATTGACTGTCTTTGTAGCTCCCTATGTCTAACACCACATTTATATAAAAATGCTTGATGAAGTTATTACTCAAATTGTTTCTCTTTGGAAGGAAGTTAATTAAAGCATATTTGCCAAATAAATTAGAGACAAAACATCAGATTTCTTCTGCTAAGTAGAAGAAACATTTTCCACCACCTACATTATCGCAACATTTGGGATATTTTCTTTCTTCCCTATTCCTCAGTTTAGAAGCTTAATTGCACCAGCAAAACAAGTTACTTTATATCTAGCACACCAGATAAAAAATGTTTTGCCCCACTTGTTCCATAAGGTTGTATGTTTGCATCATTTCATAGTTTGATAATTAGAGCTAGTAGAGACTATGGGGGTCATCCAGGACAGCCCTGCATTTTACAGATGAATAAACTTAAGCCAGGGTCACACAGGTAGGGAGGGACAAGTAGGTCTCCAGTCTTGATCTGTAACACCTGCTCATTCACTTTCTGGGAAGCTGCAGTTTAGTAGACACTATGCACAATTATTTAAAGGCAAAAAATCACACAAAAAAAGTCTCTAATAGTTTAGATCATTGGTGAAGGGGCTTAGTAAATCTTTTGGTGAATTAATGAAGAGTTGAGAATCAGATCTGGGATTCAAGTTCATGTCTTTTGCAGGAGGGGGAGGTGGGAAGGAAGACAATGTATATGGAATGTTACTTCTGTAAGCTGTCAAACCTTCAGTGTCTTGGCTTTACTGAACTGTTTTTTTTTTTTTAATTAAAAATAAATGTATTATTGATTTATTTTCAACATTCATTTTTTTTAAAGTTTTGAGATCTGAATTATCTTCATCCTTCCTTCGCTTCCCTACTAATGGAAAAAAAAGTAAGAAAAATAAAGTGAAAAAATGTTTCAAACTACACTCAGACTCTCTCTGTGGAGGTGGATAACATTTTTCATCATAAATTCTTAGATCACCGTATTGACAAGAATATCTAGTTGAACATCATATAACATTGCCATTAACATGTACAGTGTTTTTGCTCACTTCACTTAGTATCAGTTCATATAAGTCTTCCCAGTTTTTCTGAAAACCATATTGCTCATCACTTTTTATGCCACATTTTGTTCTATTCCCCAACTGATGGACAATCCCCTCAATTTTCAATTCTTTGCTACCACAATAAGAGCCACTATAGATATTTTGTACAATATATATCCTTTTTATTATTTTTTAAAATCTCTTTTGGGATACAGACCAAATGTTAGTATTGCTGAGTCACAGGGTGTAAGTAGAGTTTTATAGCCTTTTGGACCTAGTTCCAAATTATTCTCCAGAATAGGATAAGGTTACAATTCCACCAACAATGCATTAGTGACTCAAGTTTTTTCCAGTTCCCCTCCGTCATTTTCTGATAGCTGTGAGATGGTAATTTGAGTTGTTTTAATTTGTATTTCTCTAAGCAATAGTGATTTGGAGTATTTTTCATGACTACAAATATTACTTTGTTTCTTCTTCTGAAAACAACCTATTCCTATCCTTTGGCTATTTATCAATTGGGGAAGAATTTGTATTCTTACAACTTTGACTCCATTCCCTATAAAATTGAGAAATAAGAACTTTTCTTTGAGAAACTTGTAAAATAGAATTTTTCCCCATTTTCTGCTGTCCTAATCTTGGCTCCATTGATTTCATTTGTACAAAACTTAAATTTAATGCTATCAAAATCATCCATTATCCTTCTCAAATCCTTTCTATTTCACTTGGTCATAAATTCTTCCATTATCCATAGATCTCTTGGGTAAAATTTTCAGTGCTCCCCTAAATTTTCTCTAATCATCCTTTAGGTCAAAAAATGTCTATCCACTTTGACCTTATTTTGGTATATGATATAAAATGTGAGTTTCAGTCAAACTGCTTTTTTGTCAAATACTGAGTTCTATTCACAAAAGCTTCGAACTTTGGGTTTATAAACACTAAATCACTATGGTCATTTTCTACTGTGTATATTGTAGCTAATCTATTCCACTGATCTACCAATCTATTTCTTAGTATCAGATTGTTTTGATGATTACTGCTTTATAATGCCATATGAGTTCTGGTTGCTAGATCAGCTTCTTTCACATTTCTTTTGATTCCCTAGTTTTTTCCTTTACCTTGTTCTTCCAGATGAATTTTATTATTTCTTTTAACTCTATAAATTTTGGTAGTTTGGTGGTTTGACACTGAATAAATTTAGACAGAATTGTAATTTTTACTATATAGGTTCATATTATCCATGAATAATTAACATTTCTCCAAATGTTAATATCTTTATTTTCTGTGAAAAGTTTAATATTGTATTAACTGTCTTGGTAAGTTGACTCCTATTTATTTTATACTATTTGAAATTATTTTAAAAGTAATTTCTCTAACTCTTCTGGCTTGACTTTATTGGTAATATATTGAAATACTGATTTATTTTATATCCTGCAACTTTGTAAAAGTTAATGTTTCAATTAATTTAGTTGATTCTCTAGATTAGTACATCATGTGCAGAGTGATAGTACTGTTTCCTAGGAATAGGCAATGAACTATTCCAACTTCTTCCATTTCTTTTTTTTGTCTTACTGCTAAAGCTAGCATTTCTAGTACAATATTGAATTATAGCGCTGATGATGGACATTCTTGCTTCAAGATATTGAAAACGCTTATAGGCTATCCTTGCTACAAATAATGCTTGCTAATGGATATAGATAGATACTTATCATTTTAAGGAAAGTTCCATTTATTTCTATCCTTTCTAGGGTTTTTTAATAAGAATGTTATATTTTGTCAAAGCTTCTGCATCTATTGAGTTGATTACATGATTTTTTGTTATTGACGTGGTCAAGTGTGTTGATAGTTTCTTTTTGCAAGGCCATGGGATTAAGTGACTTGCCCAAAGTAATTATTAAGTGTCTGAAGCTGGATTTGAACTCAGGTTCTCCTGACTCCAGGGCTGGTGCTCTATTCATTACACAAACTAGCTGCCCCAGATAGTTGTCTTAATACTGAACCAGCCTTGCATTCCGATATAAACCCTTTCTCATCATAACTTGTCTTTGTGATACATTGCTGTAATCTTCTTGATGGTGTTATTTAAATTTTTGCATCAATATTCATTAGGGAAATTGGTCTACAGTTCTATTTTTGTTCTTCCTGGTTTAGGTATCAAAACCATATTTATAAAAGGAAATTGTTAAGATTCCTGCTTTACCTATTTTTCCAAATACTTTATATAATAATGGAATTATACAGAATTCCCTTGTGAATCCATTTGGTCCTGGGGATTTTTAATTAGGGAACTCTTTTACTGGCCTGTTCAATTTCTTTTTCTAAGATAGGGTTATTTAAATATTCTATTTTTCTTTCAATCTGAGCAATTTATATATTCATCAACATTCATCCATTTTACTGACACTCAAATTTATTGTCATGTAATTGTAGCAAAATAGCTCCCAACAACTGCTTTAATTTCAACTTCATTGGTGATGCCTTCAACCTTTTCTTTTTTGAAAATGACAAATTATTTTTAAATCAAATTAAAGTTTTATCTATTTTATTAACTTTTTCATAAAACCAATTCCTAGTTTTAATATTTACTTGCAATTTTATTATCTCCTTACTTTCATTGATCTGACCTTTATTTTACTGATAAAAGCATTTATAGAAATATAAATTTTCCCCAGGTGTCACTTTGGCTATGTCTCACAAAAGTTTGGTATGCTGTCTCATTGCTGTTGTTATCTTTAATGAAATTGCTGACTTGAACTGTTTTTATTTCTTATCTTTAATTAGGGTAGGGAAAAGGGATACATATATTTAGAAATTTGATATAAAAACATCAAAAATTTTCAAGGTAAAAATTTATTTGTCAAAGAAATATACAAACAGAATTAAATATATTAAAAAGAGCCATTAATTCAAGTTCTGCACAGTTCTTAAGTTTCCATTATATTCCTAAACATTCAGCCAGGCTTTTCAGGTCATTATCTCACCATCAGCAAGTTCTTACCATGACTGAGGATCATTCAACTTCCTGATGCCTTAAGAATTCCTAAGATGCCCTTTTCTCTCTTTCCTAAAGATCATTTTTTTCAGAAATCCTGCTGAATATTTTCTTTGTTTGCCTCCCCATGCTGTTGCTTGATTTGGAAGATTTCATTTTCAAGCTGTACAATAGTTCGTTCAATCTCATAATTTTTACTGACGAGGGAGACCCAACTAGAAAATACAGTGAGAGAAAAAAAAATATCAGGTTCAGTGTTTTTTGAAGATTTTATAATACATATAAACAATGATAGGATAATAGATTTAGAGCAGAGGGAACCACAGAGAGGACTGAATACAACTTCTTATTTTACAAATGAGAAACCTAAGGCAGAGAAAGATCCTGCCTTGACCAGGATCATCCAGGCTCAGATCCTCCCAAGTCCCACATCCAATGCTCTATCTATGCCAGGGGCAGGGAACATCTGGAACTTTTCAAGGGTACATTAAAGGTTTGACTAAATATAACAGGTGAAATGATATTATCAATATTCAAATAACCCTAAGGCAGAAGATTCCCCACCCCTGCTCTATACCATCGAGCAGATGATTAAGATGTAATGAAGATTCTTTCCTGGAATATCATAAAAAGGCTGAGAAGCTTTTTCAGAGGATGAGATACAGGCGCAGTACTATCCCAAAGCAGATGAACATTCAAATATATCTTAGTTTAATTTTTCCATAACCTCTGAATTTACATCAATAGCACAGAGCTGCTGATGTATGCTGGCAGTAAACAAACCTTATGCTCACAGCACTCGTAAGACTGGCAAGGGTTTTTCCCTTTCCCTTGGTTTCTACTGATTACTGGTTCCCTCCTCTGTCCCTGTTCCCCATCCTTCCAAAGCATTCAGAGTTAGAAAAAGGGGCTGGGCCAGGAGAAGCCAAGGGTCGAGATTGGCAGAGGTCTCCAGAGATCAGCTGGGTCATCTCACTTGAGCACTAATTCAAAGTGAGGTAGTTTGGAACAAAGGGGAAATCTTACTTACGTCGACTCCATTTCTCGTAATTTAGACCCAGCAGTGAGTTGCATGTTCTTCCTCTGCCAGTTTAAGTCCTGAATATGTTTTCTGTTAAAGAGAAATGGAAGTACTTAATTTTCTTTTAGATAGTAATTTTGCTATTCAATCATCCTGTATAATAGTCAGTAAGTTCTACAGAATATTTAAGGCTCTGTGTCAACTTATCTTGACAGCTTTTTTCTTTTAGGTTTTTTGTTTGGTTTTTTTTTTTTTGCAAGGCAAATGGATTAAGTGCCTTGCCCAGGCCACACAGCTAGGTAATTATTAAGTGTCTGAGACCGGATTTGAACCCAGGTACTCCTGACTCCAGGGCCGGTGCTCTATCCACTGCGCCACTTAGCCACCCCAGCTTTTTTTATTAATGGTATTTTTTTCAATTGCATGTAGAGATTTTCTTTTCTTTTCTTTTTTAGATTTTGCAAGGCAATGGGGTTAAGTGGCTTGCCCAAGGCCACACGGATAGGTTATTATTAAGTGTCTGAGGCCAGATTTGAACTCAGGTACTCCTGACTCCAAGGCCAGTACTCTATCCACCTCGCCACCTAGACGCCCCATGTAGAGATTTTCAACCTTCATTTTTTTTTTTGGATTTTGGCAGTGCAATGGGGTTAAGTGACTTGCCCAAGGTCTCACAGTATTATAAGTATTAAGTGTCTGAGGCCAGATTTAAACTCCAGTCCTCCAGACTCCAGGGCTAGTGCTCTATCCACTGTGCCACCGCTTGACAGCCTTTTTCATGCAACTTCATTCAATAGTAAAAATGGATTTGTGACAGCAATGATTTGGATGTTCCCTTTAGCAAGGTTTAATAACTCACTTAGGCCTACTCTCTTGTCTATCTCGTATCCAAGTCCTACAAATTGACCATGAACCACAATCAATGTACTACAAAGTGCCAGGAAAGCATTCTAGTTCTGCATCTGTCATTCTTCAACCTTGCCATATGACCAACCCATCTTCTACTATTGTTCTTAAAAGTTCCTCAATTTGCAGTCCCCAATGTTGCCCCTTACTCAAACCTTACATTCATCTCTCAACTGCCTTTGGTATAATATTAAATTAAAATCCTTAAAGATTCTTGTGCTTTGTTTCAGTCAAACAACATTAGAAGACTACTGATTATATATATATATTTAAAATGAACCATAGTAGTTTCCTGAAAGCAATGTGGTTCATTCTCCTTAATTCTGTTCATTTATCCTATCTCTCCTACATTTATTTAACGATGGACAAGTTTTATAGGGTATATACCCTCCTGTGATAATTTGGGCAACAAATATGCTTCATCAATTTGATTTTTACTATATAGATGGTCAGGGCAACCTCTCCTGAGTAAGCAGAGATCTCTTCTAAGAGTTATTGCAATGTTCCAGAGCTCAATGTAACCAGCACAGTTTTAGCCACAAACAGAACATTTGAAGCACTCTACCATCCATAGGCAATCTCTCCTCAATCTGAATTCTGCTTTGGCTCTCTCCATTATAGTGGCAACGTTGACAAGCATATATTTCCATTTTATTCTTTGCCTCATGTCACTGAACAAGATACAGTTATGATGATTGTCTTTCGTTCTCAAAGACGATGACATTAGGGAGGTGATGCCATGACAAGCACAGAAATTGAATGGGGGGGGTTGTACTAAGTCACCCGCCTCAGTTTCTCCTCCAGAACCATCTGGGTCCAGCATTCAAATATCACAGTTAGTGAGTATCAAGTGTTCAAGATCAGATTCTCTTGACTTCAGGGTCAATGCTCTACCCCTGTGCTATAAAAGGAATCCCAAATGATTTTCATTTTGGGGGAAAAACTTCAAGGAAGCATTTTGTTCTTCCAAATACAATGCTTTTTTTGGATTTTTGAAAGACAATGTGACTTGCCCAAGGTCACATGGCTAGGTAATTAAGTGTCTGAGACTGGATTTGAACTCAGGTCCTCCTGACTCCAAGGCCAGTGCTCTATCCACTGTGTCATTTAGATGTCCCTACAGTATTTCTTTTTATAATAAGCACCACAGATTCTTGTATACTCTACATCTTTGCTAATTCTACTATGGAATGTCAACTACAAAAGCCTGACTATTCCCGAATGATAACATAGGTACGGTACTGATGTGTGTAGCAATTATTTTATAAATGATTCTGAGCAGAATAGTGATGTGATCAATTATGACCAGAAGGATTAATTTAGCCAAGCATACAAGACAGAAAGAAATAGAAGAGTAGAGGCCTTAAAATTTAGTCTTTCTATTGTTGTTCAGTCATGTATGACTTTGTGACCTTATTTAGAATTTTCTTGGTAAAGATATGGAGTGATCTGCCATTTCATTCTTCAGTTTATTTTACAGATGAGGAAACTGAGGCAAACACAATTAAGGACCTGTCCAGGGTCACACAGCTAATAAATGTCTGAAGGCAGATTTGAACTCACAAAGATGAGTCTTCTTACTCCAGGCTCAGTACTCTATCTACTGTGCCAACCTCTAGTCCAGACAAAAATATTTTTTCTGTGCTTTTGCTAAGGAAACCTCCTTTTGTTAACTTCTGAAGGAACCTAAGTGCTTCCTATTTCATCCCAACACTTGACCTGAACTAAAAGGGTGCCTCTCAAACTCAGCAAGTGGATGGTGACCTAGTGAAGAAAAGTGGGATGTTTGGAATGGCTATCATCCTACAACATACTTCTCTGGAATACTGAAGTTCTTAGATAAAAATGAAGCCAACAAAGGGAAAAATTTACCTTAACTTCTGCAGCTCCTTCTGGGCTTGTTCAATCATATGAACGAGATTTCTCAAAAGTGAAGAAAAACAAAATGGAAATAAAAAGTTTATTATTGCCATCAGTAAGTGAAACACAATACTTATATAAAAGCAAGAGTTAATTGTCATGGTGAATTTGTTTTTCATATGTATGCAACCATTATGAATTTATTACAATATGCCGTCATTACATTATGTTGGAACACAGTACATTGTTTCCACATAAAGTTGGTAATATGGTCACTATTTTAAAAAAGCTTCCAACAACATTGCAAAGTAATTGAACAGCGAAGTGTGATTAAATTTTACTCTTAGAACAAACCAAACTAAGTAAAAACACAACAGATTTTGTGCAAAATATAGGTATAACTAATATTTTTTTAAATATCTAAGTTAAACAAACTCTACAGAAACCTGGGTATATCATAATGACTCCCAAGAACAAAAGGCAAACAAAGCAGAATTTTCCACCTACTAATAGATCAATACCTAACCATGTGGTCATATGGTAGGTGATGGTGTTTGGGGAGCCTGGAATTGTCCTACAGCAGTACATTTCTTTGAAAGGTCTAGTTGCAAGTACCTCTTATTCTCACTTCTCTCAAAATAAAATGAGGTCAACAATGTGGTTAAAAAAATATCCTTCCTGGACTGCCTTCTCTCTGTACTGTCCCTCAGTCATCTCACCTATTTCCATGCATTCAATTATTATTCACATACAGATGACACCCAAACCAATATTTTCAGTCTTAATTTCTATCCCAAACTCTAATCTCACATTATCAACTTGGCTGGACGTGTTCCCCTATCTCAAATTCACATATCTATGATAGATTCCATTACTTTCTTCACCTAACCAACACATCCTTTCACTCCTTTACTTCCTCCTTCCCTCCTTCAATCACCCTTCCTGTCCAGTTGTCTAGTCTTGTCAATTTGAATTCCATATAATCTAAAATCAATCACTGCCCCCTTGTTATCACCTGACTGGTATCCCTAGTTCAATCTCTCTTCCTCACTATCCATAGGCTACCAGAATCAAGCCCAGCACGTCTCATCTATGGTGGGAAGCGTAAGCAACACTGATTGAACTGAAGTGACCTGATTATGAAATTCACCCATTTACCTAGTTTTTCAGTAGTTAATTAGGTTAATCTCCCAAAAGGACAGTCTATTAACAAGGATGAGCCAAGTCAGCGTGTGCTCTCTGCTACCACCCAGATGTCACAATGAGTGACAACATTAGAAGACTACTGATCTATTAATTTTTTTTTAAATGAACCATAGTGGTTTCCTGAAAGCAATGTGGTTCATTCTCCTTAATTCTGTTCATTTATCCTATCTGTCCTAGCAGAGAACTCAATCCCAACTATGGGTGGCAAAAAGCCCAAGCCTCCTTAGAATTCCTGAACTGAAGGAGGGAAGGAAAAGGCTGAATGAAAATCCACTGAATAGGTGCCTCTCACAGCAGTGTAAAAGGAAAAAGTTCATAAGGAAGAAAAGAATGGGCTAGGAGAATGGTCTGGTGGCTCCCACGGAAGATGGGTTTCCCTGTCCGGCAGGGCTCAGAGCCAAGGAGACACCAAGGGGTAGAGAAGACATATTAATCCACCCACAAAGGAGGGGTCTTTTTGAGCATAGTGCTCACCTGGTCTGTTAATACTGAATTTCATTTTGAATTCTTTTCTACAAAAATCTGATTTTAATAACACCAAGCCAGGCAAAAGGTGTTCTTACTTACTCATTATATACTTTCCAGGCATTGCAACCATGTTGTGACATCAACTCGAGGTTTTCAATGCGAACTGCCTGATGCTCCAGTTGGGCCATTGAATTATTTACACATTCCTGCCATGCAGTGATATCATTTTTCTGCCCAGATGAGGGAGCTGGAAGTTCATATCTGAAATTATAGGAGAGGAAAATAATATTTATCTATCCTGTAACAGTGACACAGAAGAGAATGTTAAGTTGGAATGAGGAAGACCTGTGTTCAAATTCTGCTTCTGATAAGAGTTTTATGACCTGAGAATGTCACTTAAGCTCACTGAGCCTCAATTTTATTATGATCTGAGAATGTCACTTAAGCTCGCTGAGCCTCAATTTTATCATCTATAAAACAAGGATGATAGTAACAGCATCTGCCTCATTTGTCATGAAGATTAAATAAAAACATATATAAAGTGCTTTGTAAACCTTAACACTGTCATAACATGAGCTATTATTAAGACTAGAGAAAGGTTAAAACAAGACAGAGAACAAGATGTCAATGACTAAAGTATTTCCTGATTCTAGATACTATTTTTGCTTATGAATTGTATTTAGAATTCTGCATTTTCTACTCCTTCCTCTTGCATAACTCTTTTCTTATTTATTTAAGGCAATGGGGTTAAGTGACTTGCCCAAGGTCACAAAGCTAGGCAATTATTAAGTGTCTGAGGCCAGATTTGAACTCAGGTCCTCCTGACTCCAGGGCCAGTGCTCTATCCACTGCACCTCCTAGCTGACCCAAATTCATCTTTGTAAATGAGGCCTCTCTCTCCTTCCTCAAACATCTCCACCACCTTCAATTACACAGAAGTTAAACAGTATCTTGGGTTTTTTTTGTTTTTATATTTAATATTTATTCTCATTTTGTACACATTTTTTATATACATTAATAGAATATTCCTGTTTAAGAGTAAACAAAATACCCCCTCCCCCAAAAAATATAGACTCGCTTGAGAGATAAAGGGGAGAGAAAAAAATTAAAATAAAATAGTAATAATTGTAGGTATGGCCAGGTGGCGCAATGGATGGAGCACCAGCCCTGGAGCCAGGAGCACCAGAGCCCATATCTGGCCCCGTACACCCAACAATCCACCAGCTGTGTGACATGCAAGCCACCCCAACCCTACTGCCCTGCAAAACCCCAAAAAAGGAAAAAAAAAAAGACCCAAAAAACAATAAAATAGTAATAATAGTAGGTGTGGCTGGGTGGCTGACAAAGCATTGGCCCTTGAGCCAGGAGCACCCAGGTCCAAATCCGGCCTCAGACACCCAACAATCAACCTGCTATGCGGCCCAGGCAGGCCACCCAGCCCCATTTGCCCTGCACTCTCCCCAAAATAATAATAATAATAACAATAATAATAATAATAATAATAATAATAATAATAATAAACAATAATAATAATAATAAAATGTGCTTCAGTCTTTTAAACAGTATCTTGTTACAAATTATTGTGAATTACATAACCCTATTGCCTAACTCTAAAAATATGAAAATAAGAACTTAGATGGGAGTAAAGAGGAAATTTTATAGTAAATAGCACTTCTTAGGGAAGACAGTCCTTGGGTGGGGTAAAAAAGCGAGCAGCATAAGGGAAGAAGGGAAGCACATCAAAGACAAACTCTGCCTCTTCAGCGATTTTACCCTGGTCCTAATGACTAAGATCACCCTATGATTCATGCCATTATATACAGTGTGGAACATGAAGAAAAATACATACAAGTTAAAACAAGGATCACATTATAAAAAACATACATGTAAAACAATACAATTCCTAAGTTTCTGGGAACCTCTCCACATTTTTTCAGGGAAACTTGAAAATGTATGTTACTTTGACACAAACTAACCCCCCCCCCAAAAAAAACATACCGCTTCATGCTAAGTAATTCAATTGGTTGTCGGGCAGCCAGTCTTTCAAATTCATTTCTCATAATGTCAGTCTAAAAATTGAAAAGAGAATTTTTTTTGAGAACTACAGATTAGATTCACTATCTAAACCAACTATACAACATGAAGATGAACCATTTATAACAAATACACCTTACCCATCTTCTTATCTTATCCTAATCTGTTCCCTCCAGGAACAAGACAGGAAATAGACAGTAACTACAATTCTAAATTCAGTTGATTAAGTAACTTGCTCAGACTGGAGAGACAATAAGACCCTTATATAAAAACTACTACTCACCCTGAGACAAAAAGATTTATCTTGCCATATTTAGCAAGTAATAAGAGATAAATCTGGATATTAAGTTTTAGTGCAAGATTCAATCTGCTGTGCCTTCCTTTCTATCACTGACATTGTAATATGTACAGAATAGTTTCAAGTTCTGCCTTTTGGAGTTAAGAAGGTTGGGTAAAAAGAATGAGCAACTTTCCTCTAATATAAATCTACAGTAATTTCTCTGCTTTAATTGTTCCAATAATCAGTCCTATTTAGCCTAATAAAAGCATACAAAGATGATGTTCATTTAAAAAAAAATTCAGGTCGTTCATTTCTTTCAAAACTGTCAAATTTATAATAAAAAGGACATATATTTTTTTGTTTTCTTTCATTATTATTTTTTTCCAATTACATGTAAAGATAACATTCATCTATTTTCAAATTTATACTATCCCTTCTCTCCCCTCTCCCCACTGAAGCAAACACCCTGGTAAAAGTTGTCCATGTACAATCCAGTTTAACATATTTTCATATTAGTCAAGTTGTGAAAAAGGAATTAGAACTAAGGAGGGAAAAATACATGAAAAAAAAAGGAAAAAATATAAAAGAAGTTTTAAAAGTGAAAATACGCTTTTATCTGTATTCAGACTCCATAATTTTTCTTCTAAAGGTAGATGCCATTGTCCATAATCACTTAACCACTGAGAGTTGTTTTGAAGGACCTCTATATTTAAAACAATTAAGTTACCTGGCACTCTTCAAAATCAAATGTCATTGATTAGTTTCCAGATTTATCCATACTTGTATCTTCTAAAAAAGTTTTACTGATGATCCTTTTATCAATGTTCTACAGACATCTTCAATACATATCCAAACTGAACTCATTTCTTTCTTAACTTCCCTACACCACCATCCTCTTAACCACCCTACCCCTCAGAAGCCATTATGAGTGAGGACCCTCCCATGTCCAATCCACCCTCGTATGCCCTCTCCCATATACCCTCTTCTCTCCTTTGACGCCATCACACGGTGCAGGCCCTCTGGCCGACACAAGTGCAACAGCCTTCTGGATTCTTTTCCTGACTTAAGTCTCTGCCTACACCAGTCAATCTCTAGTTTTACTAAAGTGATCTTCCTGATCACGTCATCGACTTCAGCAGTTCCCTATTTCTTACAGGATCAAAAATAAAAGTCCTACTTGGCTTTTATAATCTTTGCTCCCCTTCTTATACCTTACTCTCCACTCACTTTACAATTCCATGACACCAACCTCCTTGCAGTTTTTCACATTAGATTCTGACTTTGCATATTTTCACTGGCTGTCTGTGCCTCAAATGTTCTCCCTCTTTATCTCCACCTCCTGGCATCCTTCAAATCTCAGCTAAAATCCCTTATTTTGCAAGAAATCTCTCCTGGTCCTCCTTAACACATGTGTGTCTGTCTACATGCCTGTATTTAGTAAGATGATACCAGACGAGTTTGGATCCTAAAGCTGGCACACCATCTTGCCTGAGCCCTCATCAAATACATCAACTGTCCAAGTCTTATGAGAAGTAAAACCCACAAAATTAGGATCTGGTCACTGACCTCCAGTGATTAAGGCATACCAAGGGGGCCATATGGCCTTGATAGGCATGAGGTGCTAGAATCTACTACATGTCTTGTACACACAGAGCCATTTTCAGACCGTCTCCTCTGTTTGAATGTGTGTTCCATGGAAGAGACCGTCTTTGCTTTCTTTCTACCTCCCACTTCGTACAATGCCTGCCTCATATTAAGCACTAATAAATGCTTGCTGACTAAATTTCTATCAACTCTTTTTTGAAACAAGTACAGTTAAGAAAAACAGATCAATACATTGCTTGTTTCTGAAAACTTATGCATGATTCTGTTCCTCTAGTCTAACAATTTTCTGCTAAAAGGAATCATTAGTTTTAGATTACAATTGGTCACTGCTCAATCAAGAGTCCTGAAGTCTTTCAATGCCATTTGTTTTCCTGGCATTACTTCCTTTTACAAGATCAAATATTATCTTTGCAAGTTTCTCTGAATTCTTCATATTCATCATTTCTTATATACAGTAACTTTTTTATATATTTAGCCACTCCTTAATTGATGAAATTATTTCCAATTCTTTGCTAGCATAAAATGTGCTACTAGAGATATTTTTTGGGAATGAGATTTTTTCCTTCTATCTTTGATATTCTTTAACTACATATCTTTCCAACTCTGTCAGTGAGGAAAAAAATTAAAAGATGGCATCAAAATAACTTCAAATATGAACTCTTCAATATGATTTCCATAGTCATAAGTTATGACATTAAGAAAAAGTTAAAATGGCCACTAAACTATTTATAAAGATAGAAAAGCATATATTATTTAAAGATTTCCATTAAAATCAAAAGTCAGTACTTAAAGATAAGATTCAGTTATACAGAAGCATTTTCATTGTACTAAAACCATTCTCTCTAGTTAGCAAGGATCTCATAATTTCAAATTCAATGGATTTTTCTTAATCCTAATCATTTATTCATTGTATTCCCAATTCCAAACACAGTTCTTTGTATATAATAATGATAATAATAATAATTTGTTAAAAACATTTTTAAAATGGTGCTAGAGAAGGAAAGCAAAAATCTTTCATAAATTTGGATGGAGGAAAAAAATCTTTACAAGAGACAGAAATGAGTAAAGATAAAACAGCCAATTATGATTACATACATTAAATGCCAGGTGTCAAATGCAGAAATGCAAGCTTAACAACCACATAAAAATTCTCCAAAACACTAATAAGAGAAATGCAAATTAAATACTTCACTCATCAGATCTGACAAAAGTTGACAAAATGTCAATTTGTCAATGGAGGAGTTATGAGACAACAATCACAATAAGATATTGCTGGTAAAGTTGTCTAATGGTTCAGTCATTCTTGAGAGTGCCTCAAAAGTCACTATACTCTGCATACTCTTTGACCCAATATCATTATTGAAAAACCGAAGAGGTCAAAGACAGAACTAATCAACCATACATTCAAAATATTGATACACTTTTTGTTGTACCAAAGAATTGGAAACAAAATGTGTGTCTATTAACTGGGGGGATGGCTAAACAAATTAAAATAGTGAATATAATATTACTATACTGTTAAGAAATGACAAAAGGGACAATTTTGGAGAAACTTGAGATGACTTGTACAAAAGCATACAAACTAAAGTAAGAAGAAGCAGGGAACAATTTACACACTGACCACAATACCATAAAACAACTCTGAAATATTTCAGAACCTTGATGCAATGACTACAACCCAGAAGACTGATAAGTAAATATCCTTCCTTCCCAACTTTTGAAAAAATCTGATGGATTAGAGATGTGAAATGGGATACATTTTCAGGTTTGACCAATGTGTTCATTGTTTTTTCTAAGTTACTAATTTCTTACAATGAGGAACTTCTATTAGAATGGGAAGAATGGAAACGTTCTACTTTGCTAACTCTTTTGTGCTATACATTCACATCTCTACTCTTTTCTTTCTGTTCTATCTTCAGGATACTGATGACCTGTTTCTGAAGTTCTGACCTTTGTCATAAATGTCATGGTCAGGAAACTGGGATTCTCTCCTGTGGTTCTTAGCATTTTTCTTTTTTGGTGAGGCAATGGGTGCCCAGGGTCACATAGTCACTATCTGAGATTGGATATGAATTCAGATCCTCCTGACCAGAAGGCAGTATTCTAGTCACTTCACCACCTATTTTTCCCCTCCCCCCTAGCCTTTTTCTACGGAGGAAGACAAACAGTCCACCCCCACCTCAAAGGCTGAGTAATCCGGAGCAGGCAGGTAGCTCAGATAGTTCTTGGTTGGCCGGTACCGACGTGTTTCTTCCTCTACCAAGGCAGCAGCCTAAGAAAAATGGGAAGAATATCAGAAATTTACGTGGGGGGGGGGGGGGAACAGAAAAAAGGTAGAGAAATAAAGTGAAGGGAAGAAAGGGAAAGAAAAGGGAAGTCTAGAGATATTATTTCAAAATAACTGCAGTAGAATTCATACTAGATCAAATCATCTCAGTTATTTAATATCTGGGCAGCTGTTAAATTTTTGACCATGTTACTTGCCTACTCAAAAGGTGACAGCTCTCCTCTGCCTTTAGGCACCAAATTTCTCCATTTGGATTTCAGAACCCTACACAAGGGAGCCCCAGCCCACCTTTCCATCCCACAGAGGACTGCTTCCAGGTACAATGGCCTTCTTGCTCCATGACCTCTCTCTGGGCCTTTGCCTCTTAGAATCCCTAGCTCAAGCCCCATCTTTCTACAAGAATCTGTTTCCTTCTTATTCTTCCAAAAAACCCTCCGAGCCTTCCTTGCCTGTCCCTACACTGAGACAAAACTTGGGATTTCACTGGCAGGGGCCTCCTGACTGAGATCCCGCCATCTACCAAATGAACTAGAGTTGTTCTCCAGCACCGGGTAGTCAGGCAACTGGTCCAAAGTCAGATGGAGAACTTGAACCCAGGTCTTCCTGGCTGTCTCTTTTAAAGTCAAGCCACCTCTTAGAAAGCTGGTCAAAGATCAAATTGGATTTCAGAATGTTGAGATGCAACATCATCTGGGAAAGGTGTGGTGACATCAAGATTCAGGAGAAGTCTCAAACCCAGTCAATCAAAAAAACATTAAGCATCTTTGATCTGCTGGGCATCCGTCAAATGTGAGGCTGCAAAGGAAGGCAGAAACCAGTCCCTGTTCTCAGCCTAGTGTAATACAAGACTCACTTTTTTTTAATAGTTGTGTGTGCGCACACACATAGATATACACAAGTTTTTATATATTTATATGTAGTTTACATCTTATGTATGTTACATATTATACATTATATGCCATATATCACACATATATTTACATGTAGTTTATATATTGTATATATATATAGATATATATAGTTTGTACATATGTATAAAAAGGCAGAGGAAAGCTGTCACCTTTTGAGTAGGCAAGTAACATGGTCAAAAATTTAACAGCTGCCCAGATATTAAATAACAGATGATTTAGTATGATCTAGTATAAATTCTACTGCAGTTATTTTGAAATAATATCTGTAGATAGACTTCCCTTTTCTTTCCCTTTCATACATATCACATATATATTTACATGCAGTTTATATAGTGTATATAATCATACATATATTGATATATAGTTTACGTGTTACACATATTTACACAGCTTATCTATTATCTATTATACATCATACATATAATGATATGCAGTTTACCTATTATCTATTATACATCATATGTATATTGATACGTAGTTTATGATCTATTATACAACATACACATATTGATATGTAGTTTATTATATATCACACATTTTACATGTAGTTTATTTTATATATATGATATGTAGTTTATATTGCGCTTATGTATTATATATCGTACATTTTTACATGTAGTCTATCTACGTTATATATATTGATATGTAGTTTATATTGCGCTTATATATTATATATCATACATTTTTACATGTAGTTTATCTACGTTATATATATATTGATATGTAGTTTATATGGCGTTCATCTACAGGACAAACGAGGCCTTTATCCAAGGGAAGGGCCGGTAGCGGCTTCCGGTTTAACTTGGCGCCAGCGAGGGGCCCCGCAGGGAGGCCTCGGCCTTCGGGGAGCGGCCCTGCCCGGAGCCAATCCGAAAGCTTCGGGGCGGGAAGGGGCGGGGCGGGCCTCCCGGAAGCCGGGGCGGGCGGCGGGGCCGGGGGCGGCCTAGGGTGCTTTGTCAGGAGGGGGACTGGAGGGGAAGGGGCCGGGGAGAGTTGTGCGGCCGTCCGCGACTCACCGCCTCCCGCACGCCAGGCGCTTCGTAACCCTGATCAAAGTACGGCAGGGCGTCCACCACCGCCTCCCCGGCCACGAGCCCGGTGCCCGCCATCCCGCGGCCTCAGCCTCGCTCGGCGCGCGCCTCTGGCTGGAGTCGTTGGCACCGGCGTGGCTGCTCGTGCGCGTGCGCAGCTTTTCGCGCATGCTCGGTTGCGACGACCGAATCCCTAGGGTCGCTCTTTTGCCAGTAACCCCGCCCCCCCCGGGTGTTTTGGCCCGATCTTCCCAGTGTCACGGGAGAGGATGACGTAGATTCGTCTAGGCACTTTAATCCAATAGCTACACTGTAAACAAGCCGGAAGCCCCGCCCCTCCCGCTGACGCAACACGTGCCTTTCCCTCTAGAGGAGGCGCCGAGGCGCGGCCGCTTTTCCCAGCATGCTCGGCGGGACGCGGGAATTCGGGGAGGTCAGAGGTTAAGGTTCCCAGCCCAGTCTCGTGTCTCTGTATTAACTTGATTCTTTCCGTGGCCCCTCCCGCTTCTTCCCCGGCTCGGGTGGGCGCGGAGCTCCGCGAGGCGGGAAGGCGCCCCCCCAGCGGGGCTGTCGCGTGCAGATTCCGGGCCCGAGGGGGGTTCGGGAGGGACCCCCCCGTTCGCGGCAGTTGTGGCTGAGGCCCCTCAGGGCCCAGGAAGCTGTGGAGGCGCCGGGATTCGGAGCCTCGAGAGCGGGAGGAACCGGACCAGGACGAGGGCTCGCTTCTTGGGTCGGGGTTGGGGCCTGGTGCGCGCTTTTAAAAAAAAAAAAATAACATTTTAACGTTTCTTGTTTTTATAAAATTAAGAGCGCTCCCTCCCCCCCTCAGCTGCTGAGAATCGCGCAATATTGCACCCCTCCGCGTGCGCCGTCATGCCAACTCCAGCATCATGCCAACGGCAGTCATGCCAACTCCGGAGTACCGGTGCTGAGCCAGCCGCAGCCCGCACCCGGGTCCGGGTGAAGAACTGTGGCCCCAGGGACGAGCGCGGAGTGTGCCCGGGCCCGGCTGCCAGCCCGTGCCCTCTGGTGCAGCGCTGGGCAGGGGCAAGGCTGCCCAGCCTGGGCCAGCAGGGGGGCGGGGCAGCCACACGGGGTGCCATCCTCGGGCACGGCGGCCCTGTGGGCAAAGCACACACCGAGGCGGCCCTCGCCAAGGGAGGGGGAGGCTGTTTCTCAGAGCGAAAGAACGCTTTTTTGGGGGAAGGCGAGTCATTTTCCTAGCATCTCCTCCTCACAAGGTCAGGGAGTTCCTAATTCAGTTTACTTTAGAAATGCACAGAATTTATTGGCTTTCTGCCTCGCATTTCACGGCAATCTCTCCCCATTTAAAACCTGACTCAACTAAGCTGTGTCCACCCAACCCCAAGGTGCAAAGTAGTATTCTTTAGGTTCCCATTGTTGCAGCCCACGATTCCTGTAGAGACCTCCATTCTTTCAGTTTTACTACCCTGTTTGACCTCCAGTCTTTCAGACCTGCTAGGT
Source organism: Macrotis lagotis (assembly GCF_037893015.1). NCBI lineage: Eukaryota > Metazoa > Chordata > Mammalia > Peramelemorphia > Peramelidae > Macrotis > Macrotis lagotis. The sequence goes on from NC_133662.1 coordinate 219,276,463, forward strand.
GCTGGGATGATGCCCTCTGGGCTCTCAAGAAATTTCTCACAGGCTGAGAACTTTTTCCTCACCTTAAGTGGCAGAGTCTGAAAAAAAAGTCAAACCCGGAGCCAAAACCAGTCAGACCCATAGCCAAGCCTTGTGCCGTCAGATCCAGGTCCCTTTCTACCATAGAACCCTTCAACATTGGGCTCCAGGTGAAAAGACAACAGGTCTTGGTGTTTGGAGGAAGGAAATATGTTCATTGGAGGAGCCTGGATTAGAGTGGAAATAACAGCGGCTTTGAAGCAGGAGAGCCTGGGTTCAAACTTGTTACTACCTGTGTTTAAACCTCAACTTCTTCATTTGTAAAATGAGGAAATTAGACTAAAGGAACTCAGGTTTTTTCCCACTTCACAAGCTAGGAGCTTAAAAGTCAGGCTTCAGACATTCTGTGACACAAGTACTTTATATTTGAATAAAGTAAAACACTTTCCAACAGCATGTGACTTTTATTACATTCAAAAAAAAGTCTTTAAATGTTTTTATTCTTTGAAATATTACAAAATCTGTAAACATTTTATACAAATCTTGAGCAATTCTGCTGTCACAGACATACCCATGATCCATAATAGTACTTTACAAAAATAAAATACAACTTGCCCAAGGAATCTTCCTTAGTTTATAGGGCATGAAGTTGGACCCCATCCCTGAGGCAGGGGGGTCTCCTCACAGAGGGACCAACAGGACCCAGCCTGCTATATTTAACTTAGTTTATTTTCCCTCCCACCCTTACACTCACTGTTTTATTAATACTCCTTTTTCCAATCAGATTTCTTTGGGAATAAACAGGAGGGTGAAGTTCTAGAAGGAAACAACTATCATCAGATGTTTAATCTAACAGGGGCCCTGTTGGGATAAGATGCTTGCTATACATTTTATAAGAAACTTAGGGCTAGCTTTCCTCTCTTGGCCCAGATTAGAGGAATTATGTTACACAGCATCAAGCCACTGCATAGTGACTGCTTCAGATTTATACAGGTATGGCTACCTGGTTAGGCTATAAAGGTAAATCCTAATTTGCCAGGAAAACAAAAACAAAAAACAATGCAAGCTCATTGCTTGTGAGAATGGCAATAAATTTATTCTAACAGACTGAAAAGTTTGTTAAGTTTGAATAAATATGTTTGTGCTGGTTAAATATGCATCCAAAATCAGATGGAGATTCCAGAGTCTGAAAACTATAAACACGGGGGTACGAAAGGCCACTTATCACTCCCTCTTTCCAAAGACTAGCACTGCTTTGGGTGCCAAGGGCCCAGACAGGTAAATGATATGACCCCTAGAATGAGATTACATTCCCATGAGGTTCAGCTCTTCTACAGCAAAAACCACAATGTTTAAGGAGAAGCCCATATTTTGTTTAATTCAACTGGGTATGGAGTCCCTTGTCCTGAGGGATAGAAATGTCACAGAATTGAACACTCAAGTGTCTGGAGGAATGGGCAAGATGCGTATCCAAAGAGTGAAAAGTACTGAAAAGTAGAACTTTGCCCACCTGATTGGGATCTCAGCCCCCCCCAAAAAAAATCAGGAAAAAAAACCATGAATATATTTAGCTTGGGCCAATGCCAATCATCCTGGCATTTAAAAGCTGCCATAGAAATCGGTTAAGGACATTTTCCTACCATTCCCACTTAACACCCTAAAATTCAGTATGAGGCTCATGGCTCACCTAACATATTCATTTTAACTGAACATTAACAAGACTTTCTTGAGAAAAATTTCTTAATATTCCAAGCACCAGAGAATGAGCCTAAATATAAGAAGCAGAAATGTTTTCTTTCCAAAACTGGATATGAAGTGAAGACAGGATCGATTCCAAACTGCCCTCAACAATTCTGCCGTGATTCCCAAGGCAGTGTTTGGGTAAAATCTTCAGACTGACTGCTTCCTTGAAGCTTTTAAGCTTTTCCAAGGATTCTGTAGAATCCTAGACAGGACATCCTAGCACCTGGTCCCGGACAGCATTTTTCTGTTCCATTTCAGTTATAGAAACTCAGGTTTTCATTTCTTCTGCAGAAACTTCATTTTATTTCCTAAAAAAGGAGAAGCATAGCATATTCTTAAATCATACTACAGATTATATGACTAATAGTTCTGCCAAGTCTAGAGGTAAGCCTCTCTCCCTAAGTCTTTTCAGTTGATTCTTAGCACCAATTTTAACATTTGCCCAACTAAGGTACAGAATCACAATGTTTAGACCTGAAAGATCCTTGATTAGTGAATTTTTTTTAAGCTATAATTGTTTTTCTTTGTAATTTTATGCTGAAAAGGGATCCATAGGTTTCACCAGATTGTCAAAGGTATCCAAGACAAAAAAAAAATGGTTAACAACCCCAACTTTAGCCTCTATATAGTGTCTACTCTGTGCCAGGTTTTTTAACAAGGCTGTTCTTAGATAAGTCTGTATCTTGGTTTTTATAGAGGAAATCAGGAACCAAAGAAATTAAGTGACTTGAAGTATATTTAAATAGGACAGAGTACAATTAAGGATATGTATGACAAAGCCAAATAAAAATTATTTGAAGGGGTGGGGATAGATGTGATCTGGTATTCTGATTGATCATTTCCATGTGTGCTCTTCCAGAGATGGGAAATAATTAAGAATTGATTCAGAAATCTGAAAATAATATTGTTTAGATTTGGAGACTAAACTAGGATTCATCTAGAAATAAGAATTCCTAATCTCTGCTAGACCTCTTCTATACACCAGTGCTTTAATCCTTTGGTTTGTAAGGTAGGGCAAGAGTAGCTAAGTAAGTGGCTCCAGAGAATCAACTTGGGAAGGGATCAATTAATCCAAGCTTGAGAGGGAAAAATTCACATCACAACTATTTAGATGGTTTTTCTACTCTGGGTCTTGGGAATTAAGGAATTGTCTCAACAGGATGACAGTCATCAGCATGTTTTTTCCTAGGTTATTAACATAGACATGTTATGCATCTCGATATCTTTGGATTTTGGCATCATGAAAGTTTTCTTATCCACTCTTAATATAAAAATAAAAGCTCACCAAGACTTCGAAGAATCTTGTTCACCCCACTGGGTTCAGACTCTGGAATTTCTTCCAAGTACTGAAAGGCCCGGACTTCAAATAGGCCTATGAGGAAAATTAAAATTGTTAAAACTAATTTAAATTCAAATACTGAACTAATGCAAAAGAACTTACCATTATTTGGATAAGTTAGATAATTAAAAATTAGGCTTCCCTTGGAGCAAAATGAACCTCATACCATACAACTTCAGCTTTGGACTAACACAGGAATTAGCCATGAGCTTCTCTACTATTGTGGTTTAAATATTTTCACATTTCATAAATAGCTGTGCCAGAAAGTTTAATTATCTTTCTAGTAATGAACCTTTCTCAATTTCACTAGACTAGTTCCTTTAGATTAGAGCTATGCAGGATAATTATGACCTAGCTGCACTAAAAGTTGTATCTGCTAGGGATTACAGTCTGCTGGCATACCCTTCAAGATCCTTGACATTCCATGCTAAGATGGGGTAGGAGAGATGGATCTATATCTCTGTAGAAGATTTATGAGAAAACATGGACAAAAATCTCACCCTAAGTGTTATCTGTTGATTTCTTAGCACAGCAATTTTAACATTTGCCCCACCTGAAAGATTCTTGATTAATGAAATGGAATGGAAGTGGAAAGGAATGGATCGTTGGTGGAAGGAATACCCTTGTTGGAATATTTTTTAAAAACAGTGATCTATCTTTCACCAACACAGATCATGATTCCTACACATTTAATAAATGATTTTCAGGAGCTGTTGACCAAAAGAATTAATCACATGGTAACTAGTATTGAAGTAATGAGCCTTGGGGACAGGTAGGTAGTACAGTGTTTAAGAGTGCTGGGTCTGGAGTCACAAAGACTTTTCCAGAGTTCATATCTGACCTTGGACTCTTGCTAGCTGTATGACCCTGAGAGTCACTTAATCCTATTTACCTCAGTTTCCATTAAAGCTAAAATGGAAAAGTTAAGGCAAACTATGCTAAGAAAACTCCAAATGGGTCAGAAAGAGTTGAGCATGGGGTCGGCTAGGTGGCACAGTGGATAGAGCACCGGCCCTGGAGTCAGGAGGACCTGAGTTCAAATCCGGCCTCAGACACTTAATAATGACCTAGCTGTGTGGCCTTGGGCAAGCCACTTAACCCCGTTTGCCTTGCAAAAAAACCTAAAAAAAAAAAAGATTTGGGCGTGACTGAAATGACTAAAATAACAAGTTTCTCTGAACTCAGCTCAACTAAATCTCACAGGACATTGCTCCGTGAGGTCTGTATTCAAACCTTTTAAATAAGACAAAGTAAGACTCATCAAGGATTTCAAATGCACTAACGATGGGGCTTTACTTGAAGAGACCAACCTTTGACCCCACTTTTTCGAAGTTCTCTGTCCTGGATGAAGCCAGCAAACATCTGCGTCTCCATGAACAGATCCAAGAAGTGACGCACACTCCGAGAGGTGTGAGACTTTCGAAATGGCTCCCTCTGGAACACGCGTTCTCCTCGTTCTGTCACAGTCATGTTCAAAGAATAATGTCCCACAAGCTCCACAAAGAATCTGACAAAAGCTTCAGATACCAGGGTGTTGAGCGTCACATCTTCTGCAAGATATAAAGTGGGTTTTCTTTGTATGTGTGTACGTACGTACTATTTGGGTACAGAATAGTCCCTGGTCGGGAGTAGGTAGTATATAGGTCCTACTAAGAAGTAGTTATTAGAACTGGGAGCAAGCTGTATGAGTTCTAATTTCCCTGTACCAAATCTAGAAGAGATACTTGGAACAAGTATACCCACTGCTTTATCTCCCAAAAGTTTTGTTGTTGAATCTTACAAACCATCACCCCTAGGACTGCTCTTTGAAGTCATCAACGACTGAACCAAATCTAAGGAAATTTTTATGGTGCTCATCTGTACTTCACCACACTGTCGATCATCTTTTTTGTTTGTTTTTGCAAGACAGTGGGGTTAAGTGACTTGCCCAAGGTCACACAGCTAGGTAATTAAGTGTTTGAGGCTGGATTTGAACTCAGGTACTCCCGACTCCAGGGCCAGTGCTCTATCCACCCTATCACCTAGCTGCCCCTCCCCATTATTTTAAAGGATTAAATGTCAAAAGGTCAAAGTAATTGTCATGAGCCCTTTGCTTTTCTATCTATTATGGTAAAAATTTTTTAAAAATCTACTAGATTATATGCCACTGAGGGAGGGAATGAAGTAAATCTTAGTCATCTTTATATACTCCTCAGTGGCTTTGCACCAACAGATGATCACCCGGAGCTCCAGGCCCTCCCACAGTTTATCTATTCAGTTCTGGTCTCTACTCTGGAGTTGAGTGGTCTTTATTATCTGGCTGACCTTAGACCACTTCCCATTCCATGAGCAACCCAGCAGAACGCCATCCCTTACCTGCTTCTTCACCTCTTGCTCTGAGTCAGTCAATAAACAAGCATTTATTAAGAGCTTGCTCTATAACAGGCACCAAGAGAAGTGCTGAAGATACTATGAAAGGTCACAATACGAAGGGCTCACAGCGGAGAAAACACACAAACATCACCACAAAAACACTACGTACACATCTGAGGAACTGGAGAAAACGTCACAGTGAAGGCTTTAACAGAATTAAGAGGGAACAGGAAAAGATTTTTCTTTGAAAAGATGGGATCTTAGCTAGGGCTTAAGAAAATCCAGGAGGCAGTCGAGGGAGGAGAGCTTTTTGGGAATGTGAATAGCTAGAAAAAACGGCTCAAGTTGGAGGATTGCATGTCTCTAAGAAGAGGCCAGTGTCACTAATGAATGAATGGGGGAATGTGAGGAAAGTGTAAGAAGACTGGAGGGATAGGTGGGGGGCTGGGTCATAAAGGGCTTTGAATCTAATAGTGGGTCTCCTGTTGAACCTACTCTTTAGGAAGATCTGATTTCACAACTGAGTGGAGGATGGAAAGGAGTGGCGAGAGGCTTGAGGCAGGGAGAGCAATCAGTGAGCTATCCCAATACTCCAGGCAGGAGGCATTGAGGGTCTGAGCCAAGATGGTACCAGGATCAAATGAGAGAAGAGGTCATGGATGAGAGATATTGTAAAGGTAGAATCAACAGAATTTGGCAGCAAATTAGATCCTGGATGGAGAAGTCGAGGAATGCGCTGAAATTTAGTTAGCTTGGGTGACTGAGAATATGATGGTGCCTTGGACAGCAACAGGAAGCAATCATCAAATTACCATCCTTATTGGAAAGGGTCTGACAATCTACTCTTCTGTGCCTCCTTTAACAGTTCCTCTTTTGGAGAAGCTAGGTGGTGCAGTAGATAAAGCACCAGCCCTGGAGTCAGGAGTACCTGGGTTCAAATCCCGTCTCAGACACTTAATAATTACCTAGCTGTGTGGCCTTGGGCAAGCCACTTAACCCCATTTTCCTTGCAAAAAACCTAAAAAACAAACAAACAAAAAAAAAACAGTTCCTCTTTCCTGGCCACCCACCACCCTCTCTATATGTTCTATTTTCCTATTTTAAATTACTATATTAAAATGTAAGCTCCTTAAGAGCTAGAATCGTCTCACTCTTCTATTTGTATCCTCAGGATCTAGCCCAGTGCTGAGTCAATAGTAGTCTTTTAATAAATGGTTGCTTGATTGTTGAATAAATAGGATGCATTCCTCACTCCTATTCACTGACCTAAATCCTAAACTTTAAAGACAAGTTCAATTCCTTGCCGGCTCTAGAGAAGCCTCCCTTGATTATACAGTCCACTTTGACAGATTCCTTCTCTGAATTTCTTTTATCCTGTAAGCCTACCCCTTAATTAGGCACTAAGTTTTTTTGCTACTTCATATTCTCCAATTGTTTCATAAAATATACATTTTTTTTATTTCATTTTTCAGCTTGACAGTAACTTTTTTTTGGGGGGGGGGGGCAAGGCAATGTGATTAAGTGACTTGCCCAAGGTCACATAACAGGGTAATATATTAAGTGCCTGGGGTCGAATTTGAACACAAGTCCTCCTGACTCCAGGGCCAGTGCTCTATCCACTTCACCACCTAGCTGTCCTTGACAGTAACTTCTTTAGTGACATGGCCTCTGCTTTCTTTTTGGATCCTCTGACATGTTGAACAGAATGCATGAGTTTGATTAAGTAAGCACTAACTAATAACCAGTTAACTTGGAGTCACAGAATCATATGATTCCATCAACACACTTTCTTGTACCTTGTGGAGAACTCTGTTCTTGAGCCAGGATTTCATTTCGTTCTTCCAAAATCTGTACTAGAGCAGCCTGGAGTTTTGGTGGTAGAATTTCATCTTCATCAGAAACCTAAAAAGCCAACAAAGGATTGTGCATGGATTTATAGATCACTACTATATCCAGAAAAAACAACTTTTTTTTATTCTTTGTTGTGTGGAAAACTATTTCCTAACCCAAGCAGATTTAAGACCGAAATATTACAAAAGAATCACTAATATCACTAACACCTAGTAACATTGCTTAGTTTTTACTTAATAAATAAGCTTCCACCCACAATTCTCATGATCTCTTCTGATCTGATAAGAAAGATGTCCTCCAAATGAATGATGCTAAACTCTGAAATGTTGGTTGGTTTTGATATTGAGCCAGACCTTTTAAGTAATACTCTGACTTTTTTTTTCTGAAATTTTTATGCACTGTCAGAAACCTACACCCTGACACAAATTATGTGATGCTTGGGAGGCTGATGTTAATTCATCTGAACTTAGAGAAAGGCAGTGCAAGGAGCAGCTCCCTTCTTGAAGGTGGGATTTACACTGAGGCTTTTTCTTTCTCCATTTTGTCAAACTAGCTTTGTATGATGGGCCATAACTCTTAAGGTTACTCATTGTAAATAAAACTGAGTATGTGGGGGAGCTCAAAGTCAGTTCCTCTAAGAAAATTAGTTTTCCTGTAAAAGATCTATTGCAAGCTGTCTCCCCAAACATTATTATGTAATCTCCTTCTGTGTCACTCACCTCCTGCAAGAACTTGTCTGCACAGAGATCAACAATCAGCACCTATTGGAGAAAGGTGTCAGGCAGGTTAAACTGGAGTCATTCAGATAAAATTTGCTGAATCAAGGAGAGGATTGTGGTTTTTACAAACAGTGGGAACAGTTTTCATGAAAGTGACTCAAAGTTCTAGCCTATTTAAAAGTCAACTCAGGGTGTATATATATATATATATATATATATATATATATATATATATATATATATATATATATATATATATATATATGTATATATATCTTGGGTTTTGAGACTGTTTCCTTTTCAACAAGCCATCCTATTCATTTAACAAAAGAACATAACATGATGTGATACTTACCTCTATTATGATATTCTTAGACTGGTATGATTTCTTTTTCAATTTTGGGGGGAATATATTACAAATTTTTACATGTTTTGAACATTATCATTTCCCTCCACCTTACCTCTTCAATGGGCAGATCCTGGAGCAATGGCAAGGAGCAGGACAGGATGCCAATAAGAAACGGGGTGGGTGAGCATACAATGTCAATCATGGAGACTGGCAAGACTGGGATGTAGGTATGCTGCCATGTGAAGGGATACAGCGTGGCTACCACGGCATGGCCACATTTAGACAAAGTGCTAGTTGGAGGAGAAAATACAGTGTCACACAGAGAGATGCATGGAGGCCCAGGCTAGTATGACATAAAAAGAGAAGTTACAGTTGATTTCTTATTCTCATAGATCCACTCCAGATTTTTTATTTTTAACTATGAATTAAATTCAATTATACTTAATTTAAATAAATTCAATTTGTAATGGAATTCTTAATTTTAATTATAAATTAAATTCAAAATTAGTTTTATTTTAAGTTTTAGAGTCTATTGTTAAACCTGAAATGCATTTTACATGTATTGAACATGATCATTTCCCTCCACCCTCCCTCTTCAATGGGCAGATCTGGAACAATGGTAAGGAACAGGACAGGATGCCAATAAGGAACAAGGTGGGTGAGCATACAATGTCAATCACAGCATGCAAACTAATTTAATTTCCCTAAGCAAAACCAATTAGAAAGCCATGTCTACTGCAAAAAAAAAAAAAAGATTGTCAAAGCCAAACCTAAATGACTTCCGGATTGTTTGTTGTTTGGATCACCTCAAATAATTAATTACTTGTCTAATTTTCTTTTAATAAGATGACCAAATTTAAGAAAAAGAATAAAGTAAAAAAGAAGTGTAAAGTTGACTATTATCTTAATTTCCTACCTCAAATTGTTGGCAACAAATATAACCCTTCGTTCCAAAAGGAGTGAGGCACAGACTCTGATGAGATGACATACACTTAGGCATTTGAACAGACACCCAAAATCAACATGTTCAAGCCGAGAATCCAATGGTCGGCAGAGTTCAATTGACTGCAAAAACAAGAAGATGTTAAAAGATGCAAAAACATCCTAATTTTAACATATCTACATCTACTAATAAGTCTCTCACAAGGTTTCCTGCCTTCTTAACCTCACAATCCACTTCTTTATGTTCCTGCTCTAAAAACCATCTCTTTTATCTGACAAAAAGGAGGTCTCTTTATAATTTTCATTTTCTGTATTAAATCAATACATTATTTTAAAACCTATAGAAATCCGGCACAGTACAACTGCTCTCTTGGGTCTAGGATTATGTTAACTCAGTATAGGCATTTGGCCACTCAAATCAATATCCTGTATCACTTTTCTTTTCTGGATCTCAGAAAAAGTCATCTTACACTTTTTGCCTCCACTTTCTCACTCAGCTTCTCAACCACTTGTGACATGATTTCCAGTTCTATCACTACACTGAATTCACTGTCTCCAACTTAACAAATACCTGATAAATCTGAGAGCCTTTTCTCAATGTTCATTCTTCTTGATCTCTAACTTTGAGTAGTTAACCATCTCTTCCTTCCCAGGCACTCTCCTTCCCCAAATTCCAAAACATTGCTTTCTTTTAGTTCTTACCTGTCAGATCATTTCTCCTCAGTCCTCTTTGCTTTATCAATACACCATCAATATACTAAACCTAAACAGTATGTTCTCCAAAGCTCTGAGACTCTTTTTCCTCCATCTTCCCCAGTGACTTTATCCAGTTATATGGATATTTAATGTCACTTCCACATTGAAGATCTCTGTATATCCAGCCCTCATTTCTCTCCTGAACTCCAGTCCCACAATATTCTCCTTCTAATTATCACTTGCCTAATAGTTTTCACAAATTCAAAATTAATATTATTCTATATAATTTTCTCATCCATCCTCACAACCATCTTATGATATAGGTCATCCTACATATACAAGCTGTTTTATACAAATAAACACACAATGTTAAATCTTAGTGATATATAATGGAATTCTGATAGAAATAATCTGGAACATGTTATTAATTTATATTTTATATTATCTAGATTTTTTGCACAGGAGAATAAAATAACTTTTTGTTATTTAATAAAATACTGAAATTTAAGCTTATCTTCCATAGACTCACTGACAGCAGCTTTGGGATAACACAAGAAGCAGACAAAATGATGAGAAGGATATTACCTCATCCTCTTCCTACCTACTTTTGATTTCTTCTGCTGGATCTCTACATCCTGTAAAATTTGGAGATTATAAATATCTGGTATGGCAACATCCTTTTAAGAAAATTGTTCATAAATATTTTTGGATCAGTGCTACTATGTTCAGGCAATAGTTTTGTATATAATGATACTCTGGTTCCACTAGAGTTTATTTGCTGAATTCTCAAGGTTATTTTAAGGTCTGCATTTGGAGCATAGGGATTTACCATCTGTTACTTTATGAAAGATGATGAACTTCTGATGTATAATTATAGCCATAAGATCATATGTTATTAGGCATTTGGCAGGTGGTAAGTTTAGCAACCTGTAATGATGTACTGCATTATTTTTTTTTTACCATTTACTTGCAAAATATCAGTAAGTCAGGACTCATTAAAGATAATATTTCTATAATTTCTGCTGGTGATAACTTGATCTTGAACTACCATCATAAACCCCTCCATTTTCATTTTTAAAACATGCATGATCATGATAGCTATTTTTTCCATTCTTTGTTGACATATTTTAGTTACATTCATGTGGTTGTTATCTATAAAGGGACTTTTGATTCCACATGTGAATTTTAGCAATTTAATAAATTCCATCTGGAGGTAAATCTCTTTCAGTTTTATCTCACAAATTCAGAGATATGTACCTTTGTCAGCCTTTATTCTTTTGTTCAGTAAAGTAATATTTATTCCAGTATTCCAGAAGTGTTTCTGTAAATTTTTAACCCATTTATCATGTGCTCTGAGAAAAATCTATTCATCCTCTTCCTTTTTTAAAGAACTGTTGCTCAATCTGTGATGAAGGGCTCTGTGTTTCATTAATATCAGATGTGTTTTTGTGAAAATATTTTCCAGTTCTATTATGGTCCATTTTACACTCCCCAAAAGTATATGTTTGAATAGTTATTTTGGGTTTATTAGTTGATTTAAACATATTCTCCTCATTAAGCATTTCTTTCAAGTTGCCAGTATTTTAAAATGCACAGCTTTCTCCTTGTTAGCTTATCATTATCATTTTACTTTTTCTCACAATTCAGTGTTCTTTCATAGTTCCCTGTTTCTTTTGAGGTTACTACCATTCTGCTAAATGTTACTCTTTCAACCATCCTTGTCTCTTCTCAATCCCTCATATTTTATCTATTATTACGTTCTGTGGATTCTCCTGTTACAATATCTTTTACATCCAAATCCAAACTCAAATGAGCACCATTCTGCTTCAGGGCCTCATCATCTCTCACCTGGAAAATTTTAATTATCATCTAACTGTTGTCTCTGCTTTGCATATCTACTCTCTCTCCGATCCATCCTCCACATCTGTCATTATAATGTTCCTAAATAGAGGATGGATCTGATCACTCTACATGTCTACTAAGAAATCATCAGGCACTCCAGAAACTTTGTCACTTGGCATTTAAAGCCCTTCAGGATCTGGCTCTCTCCCATTTTTCTGGACTCATTTCCCATTGCTCCCCAGCATGGGCTTCTCTCTCCAGGCCCAGGACTCTGCTCCAGCTCCCCCAGGCTCTATTGCTCTGTGGGCTCCTTTCCATGGCTGTGGTTTTCCTTTAACACTTAACATGGTGCTGATTCACATGTGAAGCCCTGGGTGGAGCCAGGATGCCCAGAGCGCTGGGCTGGGCCTCACTGGGTCATGCTGGGCAAATCCCTTCAACTCTCTCTGCCTCAGTTTCTTCATCTGCAAACTGGGGATAACAACAAGTGCCTGCCTCTCAGGGTTGTGGTGAAGATCAGGTGAGGGTGGTACTTGTGACAAGTAGGAAGACCAGACCAATACTTCTTCCCACCCCACCCCACTTTAATAAATTAATATTATTCCCTGGTTTTTAATTCTCTTCTAATTATTATATATTTATGAGTGAATGTTTTTATTCTTCAGTAGATAGAATGTGAGTTCTTAAAAGACAAGGACTGTTTGTGTTTTATCTTCCTGTCACCTCACAGGCCCTGGCCATAGCTTAAGGATCAGGTGGCTCTTGTCCTTCCTTCTCAGAGAGGCCTAAAGTGACATCACTATGACAGAGACGAGTCACAATGTGCCCTACTGCAGCTTATCAGAGCCATGGGAACTGGAGTGCTTCATACAGGTCGGGCACAAAGTAGGCTGGGTACACAGTCAGAGGGATTTCCTAAATTTGTGCATCTTGTGTTTCTTTTCAGCTGCTTCCATTCTGCCTTGCTCATGGAGCGTCATCCCTCCTCTGATGAGTGCATGCCACGCTGGGCAGTCCTGTGCTCCCATGTCACACAATGAACTCCAAAGTTCTTAGGAGAAACCCTGGGAGTTGGTGCTTAATTACAAATATATTGAATTGAATTTCAGTAGTCTATGGGAGTAATCCATATTTTCTACTTTCTTAGAATGGGGAGAGAGAACAACTATGACTTGCAACATCTAGGAATTCTGCCTACAAGCAGCTACTCTCTCCTGGGCTATCTTCTCACCTCCTTCCATACTAAATCACTTGGTAATGAGCTGTCATGGATACAGCAATTATCTCATTTCTATTAAGAAGATTTTCTATTCATATGGTACAATTAGATGAATAGAGTGCTCGGCCTAGAGACTGTAAGGCTTGAATTCAGATTTGCTTTAGACACTTACTAGCTGTGTGACCCTGTTTGCCTCAGTTTGCTTAACTAAAAAATGGCTCCTACCTCAAAAAGTTAATGTAAGGATCGAATGTAAGGAATTTGTAAAATTCCTAGCTCAAAGAAGGAACTATGTAATGCTTACCTTCTATCCTCCACCCCTTCTTAGCTATTTATCCAATTCTAAATTCTTTCCTAACTTTTGATCTCAATTCTCCAACTGCCTACTAGATATCTCAAACTGAATGTCAGAAGGTATCTCAAAACTCAAAATTCAAAACAGAACTCTTTCTCTTTTTTTCTAAAGATAATTTTATTTCTATAAACAGGATTTTAAACTATCATCACAAAGGTCTGAAAGATGGTTTCAAAATCAGGGAAAATAAAAATAAACAATAAATGTTTTTGTTATTTTATCAGCATAATTTTCTATCACTTAGCTTGGTGTTTGAAATTTCAAGACATCAAACTACTGCCTTTGAACAAAGGTCCAATACCATTCCCCAGGGATTCTCTCTCATAAATTTCTCAGAATTTTAAGCCAAGCCTTTTTAAGTTCTGTAAGTCTCTACCACAGGCTTTAGAATGGAGAAAAAAAGATGAGTTTATCGTGCACTCCTATGGGTCACTTAGAATACAGAACTTCTTTTCTTGCAATCAGTAGAGCTCAATCTGTATCATTCACCTCAATGCAGATAGGATGTATTTTCCAGTCTTGTTTTTTTTTTTGTAGAAAGCTTTCAACTGGATGTTTATTTCCCAGTGAACATAACAGTTCCAGTTGAGAATTTCCAAGTTTCACAAAAACAACAGAGATACTGCTATTGCAGGAAGAAGAACCACCTCACCCTAGGCCCCCAGCATAATTTTTTATAAAAAGACTTGGCCATTTTTACAGCAGCTCCTTGATTTAGTCAGTGTAAAGTCTCCAGAGTGCCCAGGACTTCTTGAGACAAAGGCAATGGTCAAGACAAAGAGGGAGAATTTGCAGGTTGGGGACCTCTGCAGCAGCTGCCACTGCTCACATCTCCTCAAACATGTTCTATATTGTTACATTAGAAAAGAACATCTTTGCTGAAGTATTTTTCAAATCATGGGACTTTTCCATCCAACATACAACTGAAAACTTCCCCATGTGTTGTCTCTCCCATTAAAATGTAACCTTGAAAGAGAGACTCACTTATTCTTTCTTTTATATCCCACTGCTTATGATATGGTAAACCCTTAATAATGCTTCATTTATTCATTTAAATGAGTCATTCATCTTTCCTTCCCTTTATTCTAACTTCCCTATTACTGTAAGTGATACATACCCCCATCCTCCCAATCACACCGAGTCATAACTGAAGCTTCATCCTCTACTCCTCACATTGGACATGAAGTTTGAGAATCTCATGTCCAATCTATTGCTAAGACCTGGCATTAACTTTGTAACTTCTTTCATCTGTGTTACCTTATCTCCTCAATGCTGCCACCACCCCGGTTGCAGGCCTTTCTCACCTTATACATGAAAGACGTCTGCCTGGTTTCCTGGCCTCAATTCTCTCTCTTCTCCAGTCCATTCACTTAACTTACAAAGTGATCTTTCTAAGCACAGGTCTGATCATGGTAGATTATTAGGTAAATTCAGTAGGTACTTATTGCATCCAGGATCAAATATAAAAGCCTGTTTGATTTCTAAAGCTCTCTGTAACCTGGTCCCTTCCTTCCTTTCCAGTCTTCTTATGCCTTACATCTCTCCATCTCCTCTGTGATGCAGCGACACTCACCTCCTTGCTATCTCTTGCATAGGACCCTCTATCCCGATTCCAGATCATTGGCTGCTGCCCATGCACTCTCCCTCATCTAAAATCTCTCTTTCTGTGAGCAGCCTTTCCTATCCAGAGATTATCTTTAATTTATCATATATATATATATATATATATATGTATATATATATATAATATACATGCTATTTGCATGTTATCTTCCCCATTATACATGTGAGCTCTTTGAGGACAGAAAAGCACTCCCCCCACCCCTTTCTTTGTATCTCTTAGCACATAGAACAGGGACTGGCCCTTAGTAGAACCTTAATAATTGCTTTTTGATTTATCACATTCTCCAGGACCAACCAACTCACCCCATCACCAGCTCCTGGGAGGTAGCTCTTGACAGTGATAGTACGTCCAGGGGCTGGGAAAGGTGCTTCCATGACACTCCGCATGAAAGGATGTACAAGTGCTGGAGACATTTCTCGTCTCTTCTCCACTTCATCCAGAATCTGTAGGAAAAAAATCATTCAGTTGCTGTCCCTGCAGAGTTAATTGCCCTTTTCCATAATAGTCCCATGTGAGAAAGAGATCCCAGAATTGCCAGCTCCTCTATATGCAACACACATTACCCAACCCCAAATCTGAAATCATAAATATCAAATAAGCTCCCCCAACCACCAAAGTATTATATTCCAGTCATCTCCTTGGAACAGAAACACATTTATCTTTATCATTCTAGTGGAAAGATGGGGATTGATTCAATTAACCAATCACCTTACCTCACTTAAAGTAACTACCTTAATCAGTTCAAATCTATGTCTTGAATCAATTACTCAAAAAAGATTCAACTTTCAAATGCCCTTAATCAATGTGGAAGGAATGAAAGTCATTTGTTGAAATGAAATGACACTGCAGAAGAAGTATATCAGGGTTGGCCGAAGAGACTCAGTCAGCTCTATGTGTGTTACAGACAAAGATGAAGCCAGTTCTGAAGTGAGCATCTGAATGTCAAACATTCTAGTAAAAAACATTTCAGCCAAGTTCTGTCTTAAACAGAAGATGATATTGTGAACTTTCAAAGGTGAGAAGATTTGGACTCCTCATGCATACCAGCAGTGTCTCTGAAACAACTGATAGTAGTACCTCCAAAAGGAGCTGAGCAAAAATTAGATGCTGAGGAAAAGCAAATTCAGGATTCTGCAAGGAGCCCAACAGAAAGCTACACCACATCTAAGAGGAACATAAGATCTGACAAAGAGAAGAAAATAACTTCTACCAACTAACAACTATGACTTATCCCCCTGCTACATATGCTGTTTAAGTATGAGCACACTTTTTCCTGAATGCTCTGTGGATTTATAGGAAAGTAGCCCCTAGTTTGAGGAGATCGTTGTTGTATCATGTTTTTTTTTCTATTCCACTTAAGTAAATAACCTATTTTTAAAAGCTAAATAAATTTTACTAAATATTAACTGATAATCAATGGGCAACACACACCAGTGAGAACTCATAGGAATCACACTAAGAAAAGCCACCGCACTCCTCAAGGTTATCCCTGGAATAATGAAGAAGAATCTGCCACATTTGGGGGATTCAGCCTGCTAGTGATAGTGAATTTGGGGAGCAGGGGCCCTGGAGCCTATATTGCACCAGAATAATATTAGTAACAGTAATAACATTAAAAATAGGGCAGCTAGGTGGAGTAGTGGATAAAGCACCAGCCCTGGAGTCAGGAGTACCTGGGTTCAAATCTGGTTTCAGACACTTAATAATTACCTAACTGTGTGGCCTTGGGCAAGCCACTTAACCCCGTTTGCCTTGCAAAAAAAAAGATAACATTAAAAATAGTTCAAAATTTTGTAAGATGTTGAGGTTTACAAAGCACTTTCCCCACACATCACTGTGAAAAAGAAAATATAAGTTTTATTCCTATTTTTCTAGGTAGTGAAACTAAGGCTCAGAGAGCTTAAAATGACTTGCCTATGATCACAAAGATGTTAATTTTTAGGACTTCAGTCCAAGTCTCCTGAATCTTAATCAGCAATAATAGCTAGCATGTAGAGTGCTTTAAAGTTTGCATTGTGCTTTATAAATATTTTTTTCATTTTATCCTTACAAATGGTGGTGAAAGATAGCTGCTACTCTTTATCCCCATTTTACAGATGAGGAAACTGAGGCAAAGAGTTTAAGTAACTTGCCCAGTGTCACATATCTAGGACCACATGCATCCCCTACAGCAAGGGTATGTGAGCTTTTTGTGAGGAGTAGCTACTTTTCCTTGAAGCTGAGATTACTTGGTAGAAGTGGAGAGAGTAAGGTTCTGAAATGGATATTCTTGGAGAATTGCCTCTGAGCACTGACAAGTAAAATGTCTTGTCCAATGCCACACAGTCAGTAATGTATCAGAGGTGGTGCCTGAACCCAGGTCTGACCCCAGGAACTATTTCTTTTTTTTATTTTTGGTTTTTGCAAGATAGTAGGGTTAAGTGACTTGCCCAAGATCACACAGCTAGGTAATTATGAAGTATCTGAGGCTGGATTTGAACTCAGGTCCTCCTGACTCCAGGACCAGTATTCTATCCACTGAGCCATTTAGCTGTGTGGTCCCCCCACCCTACTCTTGATCCACTATTCTATGCTAAAATTTAATATGTACAAATACAAAGTCCTTTTGTGGTGGTTCAGTTGTTGCAGTTGTGTTCAACTCTTTGTGAACCCATCTGGAATTTTCTTGGCAAGGATACAACTGGTTTGCTGTTTCCTTCTCCATAATCATTTGGAAGGAGTCAACTATCTCTACTGACCATACTTTGTCCTGAGGTAGAAATCCAACCAAGCCATAGAAGGTGGAAATGGTTCAAAACCTCCTGATCATTGCTTAGTGGGGTGTCTGGCATGTAGGTAATGCTTACTGAATACTAGTGAGACTGTGTGGTTATTTGCCCAAGCTATAAAGTAACATAGAATTCTGTGTCCATTCACACTAAATAGAAAACTCCCAAGAAACAAAAAAAAAATAGCATCTTTAGAGTCCAGTGGGAAGAAGCTTCCAAGACAAGATCCAGATTTCACTCACCTTTGAAAAGAGATTGAAACAGCCCAGCCGACTGACCATGCAATACACTTCAGGCAGTCTTTTTCCTTTGCCTTCTGGCTAAAATATAAGATGTACTGTCAATACTCAATAAGGACCATGCTGAAGTCAAGGCACTGTCCCTAATTACAACACAATTCTAGGAAATTCTAGTAAGTACATTCCCTCAATTGCCAAGGCTCTCAGGCAGAAAGGGCTGGGGTGACTGGAGAGTGGCTTGGCACTGCTCCAGATGGTACACTTTACTGCTAGATGTGTCTGTGTCCACAGCTTCTTTTTGTATTGCTCCACAGTATTTTCTTCTGGCTTCTCCCTTGCTCTGACTCCCTAACACCAGCATACTGTCAGGATCATGAACAGACCGTCCCACTTATCACTGCTCCGGCAGGATCAGGTCGAGACTTACCAGGAGCTTCTTGCAGTAACCAAACCACCGGCTTCCATCTTCTCCAGTCAGCACAAAGGAGAAAGTTTCGCTGAAAAAGAAAGGCATTAATAGAGGACCAGATGTCAGGCATGCGTGTGTGCATGTGCATGGATTTGGAGCCAGAAGACCTGAGCTCTGCTGTGGCCTTGGGCAAACATTTACCTCATCTGTGGATGAGGAGTATGGACTAGCTGACCTTTACAAGCCCCTGGTTCAGTTCTAAAGCTATGACCTGGAAATTAGAGCAAGGCCACTCCGTCTGAGGATGATTTGGGGTAGCATCCGGGGCCCCCAATAGCAGGGTACGGGTGTTCAGTGTGGCCCACACCGCAAGGTTTCTGGACTCCACACACAGCTAAAACTTGCTCTTTCCCACAAAGGCTAGGAGGGATCCGCAGGGTCACACCCTCCACCCTAGAGCCTCCCAGAAAAGTCCTACAAAATAAACAACCTGGGCTGTGGTTCTTTCAAAAAGCCTGAGAGAAAAACAAGGTGGAGACACTTGATCAAAACCCAAGTGCTCCTTCCTGCCACTGGGCGGCGTTCCTGGCTTTTGTTCAACCAGAGGAGTAATTGAGGCCTTTCTCAAATGCATTTTCCTTCAGACTGAAACATTCCCGCAGAAGTAAAGTTCTAATTCTGTGTCTTCCTTTCTTCCCACTCCATCCTCCTTCATGGATGACGGCATTCCCCCAAATGCCCTTCCTGAGCCTCGCGGGCACACTGGCTCCCATCCCCTGTTCTAAACCACAGCAATGACCCCAGTGCAGGAAGTCCACTCACCTCTTCAGTTCGGCCGTGGGCACCCAGTCCTTCGAATCAGGGAAGCAGAAGCTGGGGATGACTTTGAGCCTCTCCTCAGTGTCTTTGGATTGCTTGAAGGGATGATCAGTCTGAAAAAGACAACATCACTGGTGATTAAAATACTACACCTTATGAAGAGGACACAGGGCTCCAGCCAAGCCCCAAAACAGAGGCAGATGATAAGCCCGTGGAGTCAATTTGTTATACTTAAGTGGGATTATGCATATAAAATGGCTTAACAAAAATAAGAATGTCATAGTTGATAAGACATAAGTTGTATCGATTGACTTATGATAGAATTGAGGAATTCTCTCTTTGTACAGGATACTTTGGAAATTCTATAATGTCGGAGGCATTATTGAAAACAATCTGTTATCTAAAGGTTGATTCTATACTCAGTCAAATGGATTAACTCAGGAGAGAGATTCCCACCAATTATTCTAATAACAGAAGCTCTGTCAATTCCTGTCAATGAACAATAATCAAGGACATTACAACAGGCAGATAAAAAATATTATTTTGGCGAAAGATCTATTTTGGAAGTCAAGCCCCTGTATAATTATTACTTCTACTATATAATCTTTGCTATGTAATAATTGGTTTATTGTTTCCTATAAAATTTAGCATGAAAAGACTTTCATGCAAGTTTAGCATTATATTGAACAATTTGAGAAAAATTAATACTTTAAAATTCATTAGTTTGACTTATTCTACTACAATAACAAGCAGATAAAAGAACTAATTATTCCATTGCCTCTTTCTAGCTAATAAAGTGATCTACCCATTCACTCCATCTTATCAAGAAAAAAAAATATCATTCTGGGTTAGGTTCATCCTACAAAATGAATCCCAGGTTTTAGTAACAAATATATTCTAGCTGCATCTTCTATTTTAGCCTCCACCAAAGTTCAACTCTGAGGCCTCATTATGGCATGCATGACTCTGGGTTCTTGAAGACTATATTCCATAAGAGTGAAAGCTCTGATGAATCCTACAGAGATGGATAAACTTCAAGTATGGGTCTACCTATGCCCATCCTAGCAGAGATTTGTAAGGCCATCATCAGCCAGTCACCAGTTTATAAACATCCCCTAAAGCACACTAATGAAATCACAGCTCTTTTGTAGCTAACATCTATATTGATATAAAATATTACTCATTTTCCACCTTAGATCATAGGGCTTTTGCCTCCTCCTGAAAGTCTAAGGCATAAGGGGAGAGGTCAAGTTACTTGCCTAAAGCCAACTAATAAACCCAAGTCATTTCCAAGTCTGGTTCTGAACCCACTAATTGAGGCACTGCTGAAAATGTGCTGATCCCTGAACTTCTCATCCCCAAGAGCAGAACTGACTCTTCAAAAGTCCATGATTTGATTTCTTCTGGTTTTATGTTGATTTTTGCCATACAGCCCTTCCTTCTGGTGGTGCACTGAGTAGAGCACCTGATCTGGTATCGGGAAGACTGGAGCTCAAATCTGGCCTCAGACACTGGCTGTCACTTAACCCTGTTTGCCTCAATTTCCTCAAATGTTGCCAAGAAAACCTCAAATGGGGCCATGAAGAGTCAGACACAACTGAGCAATAATAAGAAGATATCATCTCTTATAGTTTAAAAGTGGGTGGTTAAAAAAACAGATTAGATAAAAGTTTTTAAAAATACCATACATACACAAATACACACAACATAGTCTTAGAAAAACTACAACATGGCCCCAGATCTCCTTCTTTAAGTACCTTGCTGGGGAACTGCTGTATGACCTGAGGTGTATACAATATTTCCAGGGGTTTCTTCTGCAGGGATACCACAACAAAGAGTTCAAATAGCTGCTGTTCCTGGAGCTCAATGAGGTCACGCTCCAGAGTCTGGTAGTGAGGATTCCTCTTGGATGACAGCTGCAGCTGGGCTATTCGCTTGTGGCGATCTGGGAGGAAATTGAAAAATGTGACTTTTCCTTTGCAGGGGGGCCTTGCTTCCAGAATTTTGAGATCACACCAAATTTAAGGGTCTTCCCAGAGTGTCTACTGAACATCTAATAGTGCCTAATAAAGTGTGTCTAATAACAGATGTCTGCTAAAGAGACATGACACTTTAGACTATCCAACACAAATATTATATCAAGTCTTTACATTATCATCTCTTTAACAGTATACCAATTTCTTCTTAAATTTCCATCCTACCACCAAAGCCACCAAATCAGATTAAAACGGATGCAAAAAAAAAAATCTTTTGTTTGTAAAACAAATTTGGTTTATGATAGAACCACTCTGAGGTCCATGGTATCTGATTTTAAAAAAGTAGTCCTGAAAGTTACAGACCTAAAAGAACAGCTTTTAATAACTTAATAATAAAGATGTATCTTCTTATCAAAGAAATCCTTTTCCTTTCCTTACTTTTTTCATAACACACATTATTAAAAAATTCAATATAAACTTACATCAGTAAAAAAACAGAAGGAAAAAAGACATCTTTAAACTAATAATTTAAAGACAACTTTAAATAATATCACAAAAGTATATACTATATAAAAATCTAACATCCCAAGCATCAATGTATAATTCTGACTCAATAAAACTAGATATGTCTTGTGACTCATTTTTTTTTAAGAGTTACAGTTCATTCTTGCTTTCATTCCACAAATTAGTTTCATTGCAGATCAAAAGTTTCACTATGGAAATTCATGCAAGATGCCTTAAGGAATAAACAGTCCCATTGGTTCCAAGTATCTTTCATAGTAGTACTCAGTAAATCCTGTGCTCTAGGCAAACTTCCATCCCAAAGGGTGATCTACTTCTAGCACATTAAATATTCTGTTTCTATAGGAGCCAAAACACTGAATTAGTCACTATCACACATTTGAACTGAACTGTGATCAACTGAGTTTCACCTTCATCCAGTCTACAAAATGAAACTGCCTGAAGCCAGTGGAGGGAGTGTCATATAGACTAATAAAAATCCATGATTTGGTCTTATCCCTGAAACTTACATATTCTGACATTTCTCTTGCTGACTTGTATTCTTAACCTGCCACAAACCTTACTTCCATTTTGACCTAGTATGACAATAGATTTCTAGACTTCCAGTCTTTAGGTTAAGATTCATATTAGAACATCTGTCCTATGGAAAATTAATAAAAAAAAGTTTTTTCATATTTGTATTCCCAGCCTAGCACAAAGCTTTTCACATTCTCTTCTACATATTATGCATTAAATACTTGATAAATGTTGAGTTAAATCAGATTCTGGGATTTGGGTCCTATACCTGAGACTGTCTCATGCCCAGCTTCTGGGTTTTTTTGACCACTTCTACATCTCTAGCTATCATTCTGTTAAATAGAAACAAAAGCAACATTCAAAATTAAATTAAAATGAAGTTGTAGAATAAATACCTTCAAAAGCCTTGGGATAAACAAGCCAGAGAGAGATAAATCATCCCATTTGTTCTAACAATAGAAAATGACTTTCCATAATAGAAAATAAAAACAAGCTAAATGTAGCCTTTCTGAACTGTGAGATCTAATTGATTTCAATAAATACATCTGATGCCTGAAAACTTGGAATTTCATTGATAAATAACCAATTTAGATAATGATTCACCTGCTCTTTGAATACTGACTATAGCACAAGATCACACAGGTACTCTGCCACACCCATGGGCCATTCCAAATCAAATATCATATTGAGTTGACTTTTTTCTGTTACACAAGTATTTTTTAAATGAAAACCATCCTAATAATGTATATTGAGCTGCCTAAAATCAAAAGATATTAAGGAAATAACCAAAAACAGGAAACTTCATCTGATAAAAGTCAATTTAATCACAACTCCACACCTCTCTAACTATGTCATCCTGAAAATGGAAAGAGCCCATTGACTCACTCACTCTTTGGCAGATATTCTGCATCACTTTCGTTCCCACTGGCTTCACCTGAAAGGAAAAAAAAATGGTTTTCATTTGCATGCCATACAGAGGGATAAGAAGTTGAGGGAGCAGGGACCGAGGACCCCTTTGTCTAGGGGAGGTGACCGAAAGAGACTTTGAGATCTACCTAAGGAGCACCATATATATATACATATATATACATACATACATACATACATATATATATATGTATGTATATATATGGAAGAAGCACGCACTACCCCTCTTCCTATCACCTTCAGCTGTCATCCCCCTTGCCTTCCAATATTCAATAATTAAGAAATCAAGGGAGAAGAGAAGAAATTGCAGGTTAATCTAGCCTACTTCCCATTGTTGAATCATAGGGAAAAATTCAGTTCCAGGTCAATTCTAGAAATATTAAGTCTAGCTGAGAATGGGCCTGGCTAATCACTTTTAACCCTCTATTATGTACAAAAGATATAGGAAAGGTAGGATGAAGTCTAATTAGCTTAAAAAAAGGCCTTCATTCATAGTTAAAAAAAAATGAATGAAATTGCATTGTATTCCCCAGCTAAACTGTAAACCTCTTGAAGACAGATATCCACCACATGATCTGGCAGTTCAATTCAGTTAAAGACAATGGATCCAAAACAAACTTGGACCAAGGAACAAGGTACCAAATCTGTATAAAATGAAATTTGAGAAGAACAAATATAAAGTCTTGATTTTAATTAGTTTTTTAATCAATGGCAAAAATATAGAATGTCAAATCCTATGTTTAAGTGAAGGATGAATGACTGTTCTTTCCCAGAATGCCTATAAACTCAAGATAACAATCCTGATCCTGCCAATTTCATCTAATGACTGAATTGGCTCCAGATGGAGAGCTAAGAGCACGTAGGAAGGATAAGAGAACTCTTTTCATGACAACTATTCCAAAGCAGTTTGGAATCCTCAGCTCAAGATCTGGCATAACTCAGTCAACAGACTAGCTCCCCCATCCCCAAGGTGTCCATTTCTTCTACTGATCTTTAACTATCTTCTGCTCATGCTAACGACCTTGCTGATGTAGAAATGAAACATTTTCAAGGCCAGATTGAAGCATCAAGAGATATGCTAGAACAAAGAACATTTCTAACACAATCCTCTTTTCCCATGGCAAAAATGCCCATGACAGTTTGTGTATGAAAAAAATGGAAAAGTTTGAGTCTGGCTGGAGGTGGTGGTATATTTCTCAGACTTAGGGGAAATCTCAGAGAGCATTTACTTTTTCTCTCTTTATCACAAGTTGGGCTCTAAGTTTATCTTGGAGAAGGAATTATGCATTTGTCTGTATTTGTCTTCACTTTTTTTTTGGAGGGCTTGCTGCTTTTAGGACCATAGAACTAAAGCTGAAAGATTTATAGATTGTATAGTCCAAATATTTCCTTTAAAAGATGAGAAAACTAGAGGCAGCAAGATGTTGCAGTGGACAGCACAGACCTTGGAGTCAGGAGGATCTGAGTTCAAATCCAGCCTCTGACCCATAATAAATTACCTAGCTGTGTGACCTTGGGCAAGTCACTTAATCCCATTGCCTTGTTAAAAAAAAAAAAGATGAGGAAATTGAGACCCAGGGAAGGTAGATGACTTGCCTAAAGCAAAACAAGTAGGAAGCATCACACAGATGGGATGTTCATCCAAGGTGCTGGTTCTCACTCCAAGTCAGTGCAGTTGTCTCAGCCATACTGAAACTCTTCCTATTCTCTGCCTTACCAGGAGCATCCCAGCAAAAAACAGTCCTAAGAGAATCTCTTAAAGGTTTCTGTCTAATCTTTCTGGAGATCTTTTCCCCGCAAAACTTCAGCTTTCATTTTAGTCCCTAACACTCTATTCCTTTTTTTTATTTGAAATTTTATTTTATTTTTCCAATTACATGCTATAGTAATTTTTCAACATTCATCCATTTGCAAATTTATGATTTACACATTCTTCTACCATCCTCCCTTCCCTCCCCATGGGGAGAACAGTTGGGTAAAAACTGTACACGTACATTTGTGTTTAACATTTTGTGTAAGAGGGATGAGAACTAAGGGGAAAGAAGGAAAACCATGAAATAGGAAGGAAAAACATAAGAGAGAGCTCTGGATGTGGATGGCATGGTTCATAATAGGTCTCTCAGGTTGTCCTTGATCTCTGAACTGCTGAGAGGAGCTGCATACATCATCTAACTTTCTATTCTTGAATGTGGGTCTTCTACCACTGTTAAATCTTAACCCAATTCATCTCCTTTTGGGGTGCATCTTCTCTGCCTGACTGATTGGGAAGAGTTACTCTTAAAAGTTGTTCAAGCTGAGTCCCCAAATTCAGCTGATATTTGTGAAGCACCTACTACACGTAAGATGCAGTGAAGAGCTCTTTGGGTGGAGTCATTTTGAGGGAACAAACTCCTGATGAGTTAAGCTCTGATAAGCTTAACTATCTTTAAATTCAAATTTCCCAAAGTTTAATTTAGTTATTCCCTTAATAAACTATTCTTGTTTTCAAGGGGGATTTTAAAATATATTTTTCCAAGCTACACTACGGTCAAAGTGACCTGATATCAATCAGATTACTTGCTATCCTAGGATGGGCAGGGGAAAGAGCTGAGAAAGAAAATTTACAAAAATGAATACTGAAAATTATCTCTACATATAATTGGGAAAATAAATAAATAAATAATGCAAATGACACAATGTTATATGACCTGTAGAAGCAGTAGGTGTCCATCGTGGAATTTGGTTCACAGTTCTAGGAGAAAATGCAGTGTAATCCAAAAGAAGAAAAAAATCTTGCCACCAGCAACCACAGGTTTCTTGATAACACACTTGTTTCAGATGTTGAAAACAGAATTCATGCTTCAGGCAAAAACTGGACCAGAAATGACCTGAGGTCCCTCCAGCTGCTTAATTCAAGGACAACTGGCAAAACTGCTTTGTGAAGAAATATATAAAGAATGCCCACTAGGTGCCTGACCAATTGACCTAGAAGTATTGACCAAACACTTGTGGTCACAATAGAGACAGCTAGATGGAGAAACAGTAAATAGAGCCAGGTCCAGCATCAGGATGTTCTGGACTCAAATCCAGTCTCAGACACTTACTAATTGTGGAATCTTGGGCAAGTCATTTAACCCCTGCCTCAGTTTACTGTAAAAATGAGAATTATGATACCTCATGAGGCTATTGTGAGGATCAAATGAGATAATATTTGTAAAGGCCTGAGTAATGTGTCTGGTGCACAGCAGGTCCTCAATAAATGCTTATATTCCTTCCACAGAACCCCTGCCCACCCCATCCTCACTTATGGATTTAGAACCTCATAAAGTGCTGTGAGAGACCCAGGAATACAAGACATGATTTCTGTCCTCCAGGAGAACTGGAAGGAAGATGAACATAAGAGAGTATATCAAACAAGATAAGACAGAATAAAACAAGAACTAAATTATGAGAATGACATCAATAAGGCAACAAGGTGGTATGGTGGAAAGAGCACTGAACTTAGAATTAGGACAGACCTGAATACAAATCCTACCTTAGATACTGGCTGGATGACCCTAGATAACCCCTCAGTTATCTGAGACTTAATGTCTGTCAAATGGGGATGCTAATAATAGCAGGCAACTGCCTCCTAGAGTGGTTGTGAGGATCATATGAGATATAATAAAATGTTTTGTAGACTATGTATACATGTATATATCTATATGTATATATAGATATAGATATATAAGCTATATAAATACTATTACTAGTCAGTATTGATGAGACCCTGCCTTTGTTCAGTTTCTGAGTTTTACAATTTTTAAAAAGGCTTTGAAGAACTTGGAAAGAGTTGTGGGAAGAAACCATCTGTCCAGCTCCATTAAGGTCAGAATAAGAGAAACAACAAAAAATGTCCATTCCCAGTCCTCCATGTTAAAGACTAGTGAGTCAAACATCAAAATGAGTTTTCAAGGGAAATCAGGGGCGGATGGAATTTCATTCTTTGGCGGTCTTCAAATATATTATTAATTTTCACTCAGCTTCATTAATTTGAATGTTGTCATCCTTTCTGAGAGTAGGGGGATGGTCAAGATGACCTCCCATATTATTGACAGCATTTTTTAGTAATAACCAAGATGTCAGAGTTCACGTACTTACTGAGCATAAGGGTTCAGAATAGTTTCTTAGGGCTGCTAAGCCAGTGGAGAGTCCATCTTAGGCCTCTTAGGAAAGTAGGCTAACGGAGTTTATTAAATGACCACATGCCAAGCATTATCCCTCAAATATCCACTGAATTGAGTTCACTCTCCTTCCACAGCCTCTACTGACCCTGTCATCTGGAAGGCTCCATGTCCAGAGCCTGATTCCCCAGGCTCCAAAGGAAAACCACTTTTGATTACTTTGGAGTTGAAGTTTCTTCGCATGGCCAACGGCATGCTTTGCTTCTGCATATTCCATCTCCCACTCAGGAGGCTGTGAGAACTTGGAACAGAAAACTCTTCCTACCTTTGGCAGGGGGTGTTTCCTTCCCAGTACAAGGATGCAATTTTACTCTCTTCTTTCCTCTCTTGGAATCAAAAATATCCTGTATTTTCAACACAAGCTGAAATCCCAAACAGAAAAGTATAGGTTATAAGGAGTCACCACAGGCACCAAAACCCTGGGCTTTGTTCGAGTATCTAGGGCTCCTCATTCTCAAAGGGGAATCTTTTGTTTGGGGAGTAGAAGATTTTTAAACTCTTTAAATAAAAAGTGAAGTTATGCCCTTTGTTAACTCTCACAATTTTAGTTTAAAGTGATTAACTGTGGTTTGCAGTGCTGATCTCATTCAGGCAAAGGCAGCAGAGGAGGGTGAACATGTTTCCAGAAGAGCTCCCGTGTAGGATGGGCAGGATCCCGTGCCCCAGCATGTCAGGGAATCTGGTTAGTGTAGCTCCATCTGAAGCGGGCTTTACCATGGGGCTCAAGTTTCCTCTTGCCCAAAGTAGGAAGTGAAACATTCATTTACTTGGCAGCAGGGTGGGGCTCAGTTATTTCTGTTCCCACCAATACTGTGCAAAGAATGGAATAATCATACTTTGTAATCGTTTGCCAAATTGAACTCTCTACCCCTTTTGTCTAAATAGCATCACCAGGCTATTTACAGACATATTCTACACCCTCATAAACACAGAAGGCCGTCATCAAATGTTCTTTCCTCAAGAATAAGAAGAGGCTAAGATTCATCTTTTACTTTGCTTCTCAAGGGCTGCCTCAAGAGATAGTGAGATCTCTATCACAGAAGAGGTTTATCAAGCTTCCTGCCCAGCCGGAGCGCAGGCAGAGCTCTAGCTGGTCCCCTCCTAGGGGCAGGGGAGAGTGGGAGGAGCGGGTAGGAAAGAGGACGCGTAAGACGTGGCTTCGACCCCAAAATATAGGGTTGGACTAGAAGGAGGCAGCCTGTCCCCACCTATGCCCTCAGGGCCGGTGGTGCCCCTGCGTCTGGAGGATCACAGGGCAAGGCAAGAAGAAAGGGACTGCCAAGGGGAGGGAGCCAGCTTCTCCCATCCCCATATCAGTCTCCTGGGACACTGCCCTAATTGTCTCACACACCTCTGAGAGGCAGATATGGGGCCTTCTGAGGACACATCCGAAGTCTGGGGTTCCATGAACTTATTTTGTAGTTTTCATTAGAATTAGAGACTCTTAGAGATCAAAGTCAACTTAAAAGTCATAAATCCTCTTACATCAAACTGGACAAATCTTGCCACTTCTCAAATACCTTGGCACCGGGACTCAGGCTTCACTTATTATTTTCATCAATCTTAAGCCAATGCAGCCCTGCCCATTCATCGTCAAAACTCTTGCCTAACCGCTTCTCTGCATTATCTGGGTATGACTTAGAATTAGGGACGGGTCCCAGTTAAATTCTTTCTAAGCTGTTGGGAGGAGCTGGGGGCGGGGGGACCAACTGACACCTTTCTAAGAGAAATTGACTAATTGACTTTTAAAAAGTTCTTCACTAATCAAATATTCTTTTATTCTTCATTACAGATTAAGGGCAGGGACTGTCTTTGCCTCTCTTTGTATCCTCAGTCCTTAGGACAGTGTCTGGCCCATAGTGGGTACTTAATAAATGCTTACTGACTGACATTATTAATCCATATTTGGTATATTTAATCCTAAGAATGTGAACTAATGAGAGCATTAAATAAAAGACGAGCCTCAGAATTGCCTTAGAAATTGCTCTAGTTGTTTTTGGTATTTTTTGTGTTTCACAGCAATCTTGGCAAACGGAAGGCAGTTGAATCATTCCAGAAAAAGAAAATAGCACATGCTTCCAATATGCATAAAGCTCCCACATTTTTGGATTAGTCTGATTTTCTAAAAGCTTTTTTAAAGTGGATATTCACAGTAAAAGCAAAAAGTTGCTGTTTTTAAACCTCACTATATAAACAACCACTATCAAATGGATAATTCTGCAAAGACATGTAATATAGTAGAAAGGGCACTGGATGTGTAGACAAGAAGACAGGTTCAAATCCTAGCTTTGCCATTTACCAGTCATGTGACCTGGTCCTTGTTTTCTCATCTGTAAACTAGGGATAATAATCCTTGGACTACATATGCCATAGGAATCTATGCGGATTACTCTAATTTGAGCATTAGTCACCTGAGGTCAGTGTACTCTTAAAAAAAAAAGTATATTTTGTATATAAGTTATTTCCTTTGCATTTTGCCTTATACATCTAAAAGCATTCTTCTGATAAGGAGTCCAGGGACAGCTAGGTGGTACAGTGGCATAAGGAGGACTTGAGTTCAAATCCGGCCTCAGACACTTAATCATTACCTTAGCTGTGTAGCCTTGGGCAAGCCACTTAACCTCATTGCCTTGCAAAAAAACTAAAAAAAAAAAGTTTCTCACTGATAAGGAGTCCAGAAGTTGCACCAGACTGACTGTCAAAGCAAAAAAAGATTTAGGAATCTTTACTCTAAGATCTCAATAGTAGCACTTTACATTTACAAGACTTTTAAACAGTCACAAAATGCTTTGTTCACAACAAAGTATACACAGACAGCAGAAGTATTATATATCTCCATTTTACAAATGAAGAAATTACAGCTTCTAGAAATGATGAGACTTGTTGCAGGTCACACAACAAGTGACTGTAGGGGCCAGGATTCAAAACCACATCTCTCTTGGCTTCAAGCCTAGTACTTATCACCTAATTATTTTATCATACTCTGAAGCCCCATAAAGTACTCAGAAAGAGCAACACATCTAAACGTTGAAAGGCCAATGTGGAAATGATCAAAAACTGTTAAACTATTCTAAAATTGTAAATTAATCTTATTAATAATAATAGCAATAATAATGTACATTTCTATCTTGGATAAATAATGACTACAGAACAAGCTCTGTAGGTATAGGGTAAAAAAAGAATAAAAAATCATTATTACACACATTGGAGGGAAGAGAGTTTATTTTTGTGCAAAAGAGAAAAGAGAGAATTAGATAACAAAAGTTAAAATTTAGGTTAAAATCTGGGAAGAGGAACCCATGAGCACCTTATAAAAGGAGATTGTGCTTGATAAAGATATAATGGAAACCATATTGCTCTAGATGCTTGAACTAATAAACGCTACAAAGCACTAGAAAATTTATTGTAGCAAATAATTCCACCCAGGCCGCTCTCCAATCCACAGCAGGGAAGAGAGAGGAAGGGTGGGGAAGAGGCATATGGACTAGATCAGTGATTTTCAAACTGTGCGGCCAGTTTCTCTTCCAAGGGAAGGCTCCAGTCAATAGTCAACACACCAAAAACCCTTCTGGTGGAATGCTGTCTCTGAGAATGCTCCAAAGTCAAAATCTCTATTTCACATGGAGCATCCTGAAAGGATTCAATCTCCAGGCAGGGTTTCAGGTATGACTATTAACCCTCTACTCTCGTCCACCTCTGAACACACTTGTCAGTTTTTCTCACGCCTACCTTTTTAAGAAAGTTTTCTGGTTGGGCCAAAGAAAGAGTGAGTCTATTCCTCTGAAACTTGGCAACTCTGAGTAGTTAGCGTTAAAGCACAATAAATGTCACTGTCATAATTATATTTGCTTATTATTATTTACTATAGTTGTATTTACTGGGGCAATGTAGAGGAGCCCAGGAACCTAACAGGACTAGGAATCCTCTCTAAACTCCACAGGTCAAGAGGGTGAAGCTGAAATGCCTTCACACTTGAGTATTTCTGTTTTTCATCTGGTGAATATATGGTTTTGGTGCTTTTGGATTGTGTAGAAGGCCACTCTGTCATCTCAGCACGTGAACACAACAGGCAAGGATTGCTTGCAGGGTTCTTGGCAGTCTTACTAAAGCCCTCAATTTACAAACATTTCTCAACAATTAAACAAGGATGAAGAATTCAAGAGAATATTCACTGAATAAAAAGACCAACACCCCCCCCCCCCCCCCCCCCCCCGCCCCAACTCTTTGGGATTCTCCGAACTCTGTGTGTCCTTAACTCTTTCACATACTGAGGAAGGAGTGGCAGGAAACATCAGAAGAATTAGGGCAATTAGGAAACAAGATCATTCCCACCGAGCCAATAAGGGTCACTGAGCCAAGAAACAGCTGTTATTTTTTTCTTTTTTAAAACATAAAAGTCAGCAAAACAGATGAATGTGCTAAATGACTTTCTAGAAAAGCTAGGGATACTTCTATTTTTTAATGCCATCTGTGGACACCTCAAAATCATATTTTTAAGGTAACTGAAATGTTTCAATTAATGGTTAATGAAAATAAAGATTTTCTTTCCCATCCAAGTTCATGGATCACTTGAAATTAATCCAAAGACCCTTTAGGGGTTCATGGAACCCAAGTTAAGAATTCCTGAATTAGCATTAGCTCACAGAGTTAAATTAAGACAACAAGAAAGTATTAAAGTATTCAGAATTCTGAGATACTAGATGGCTTTAAAACAAAAGCTTAAATGACAATTTTCAAAAGCACTAAGAAATTCAAAGTGTTTATAAAATAGAATGATTTTCTATCACTTTCTCTATGAAGATATTTGTCCCATTGGTAGCCTCAAACTTGCAAGCTGGGCTGCTGGGAGCTGGGGTCTTATCCTCTGCTGTCTAGTGCCAGTAGTGATGTGTACCAGCGGGGCAAGTCGATTAGATGGGATGGCCACCATTCACTGACCCTCCTCCTTTAAGGAGAAAATGTTTTCTCTAGATCAAACCTTGTCTAGTTATTATCGGTTCTAAAAGAATTTTTTAAAAAACCTGCCTTCCTTTCCTCCAAGTGAAATGTGCATTGTTGTTGGTATATTGATTAAGAGACATAAAAAGTCATCCTCACTTGAGGGACAATAATAAAAGAAACTAGAGAACAGGAGCTAAAGAAAGGCAGACTGATGTGTCTATAATATAGGAGACTCCAAACTCTGAAATACAAGGCTTTGGAAAGGTGTCTGATTTTCTATAGAAGTAGCTTTGCCAAAAGCTATTTTTTTTGCCAAAAATCACCTCTTTGACTATCAAGCCTTGGCTTCAGGAGGTCAGTTCTAACTCACTGTTCATTTTCATAGAAAAGTTTGTTTAATTTTGGTCTTTCATAGAACAATGCTGAAGTGTTAAGGAAGAAGGAAGGTATTAGAATTCTCTTTACCCTTGGGAGGTTTTTTCTTTTCCTGTTTGCATCTTCTCCGGCTCGGAATATTTTCCACTCTGTTAAAGTGACAGGCAAAGTCGTGTCCTTTGTGAGCTTTGAACGTAAATAAGCTTGCGAATTCTTCAGGTCCATG
This sequence comes from Macrotis lagotis, assembly GCF_037893015.1. Lineage (NCBI taxonomy): Eukaryota > Metazoa > Chordata > Mammalia > Peramelemorphia > Peramelidae > Macrotis > Macrotis lagotis. The sequence continues at coordinate 219,309,432 of NC_133662.1, forward strand.
GTTTTACGATGGAGGAATGGAGGTTTAGGAGGAAGCTAAAGAAAGGAAAGAAAGTTTATTGGTAAAGAGCATAAAATTTGAGTATCCTCCATATACCTAAAAGATTCCATAAAATGTTATCCAATTCTTTTTAAAATTTTCCAAAGCAAGAATTCCAGTTTTGCTGTGGTATATGTATGTCTTGGAACACTACAGGAGGGATGGGAATTCGGGAAGCCTGGAGGGATTTGCATGAACTGATGCTGAGTAAGATAAGCAGAACCAGAAAAACACTGTACATCCTAACATGGGGGTGATGTTCAACCTTGATGGACCTGCTCGTTCAATCACTGCAACAATCAGGGACAATTTTGGGCTATCTGCGATGAAGAATACCATCTGTATCCAGAGAAAGAGCCATGGAGTTTGAACAAAGTTCAAGGACTATTCCCTTTAATTTAGAAAAAAAAAAAAACCCAGATATCTTATTGTCTGATCTTGTTATCTCTTATACTTTTTGTTTCTTCCTTAAGGATATGATTTCTCTCTCATCACACTCAATTTGGATCAATGTACAAAAAGGAAACAAAGTAAAGACTGGCAGATTGATTTCCATGGGGGTGGGGGGAGGGAAGTAAGATTGGGGGAAAAATGTAAAAACTCAAATAAAATCTTTAATAAAAGAATAAAAAGAATTCCAGTTTTGGTAAAAAAGAATCGTCGTGTTTCCTAACTCCTGGGAAGTCTCCTTGGTTCTAATAAAGATCCCTCCTACTGTTATTTAAGTATAATCCCAAAGAACCATGGCTTACATCATACATATTGATGAAGACTCTTCTAACTCTTCAGTTTGGATGAAAAAATATGGCTTTTACTAGATTTCTTACTAATAGTCAATCCAGCCAAATGTGTTCACATACCTTGGGTGGCTTAAAAGTATTTTTAGAGGGTGGCAACCTCCATGTGGAGGGAGTCCTCCACACAGGTATAGGTGTTACTTTGATATCCTCATATGGATTCTCTTTGGCAGGATCTTGAAAAAACATGCAAAAATTACAGAAAAAAAAAGTAGTTAAAAGAAAGCAGTCACCCACAACTGGTAACGGCAATATTAACCCACTGGATATATTACAAAGACCTCCTACTATCCCCTGTTGAAGGGATCTTGGTTTATAATCCAAGCAATCCCACTTAGCCCTATAAACTATCCAGGACAAAACACAGAGAAGAATATGTGGGTAAATATTAATAATAAGCTTTGAGAGCTGGTAGAAAAAAAATGGCTTTACAGATGGGTTACATTCATCAGCACACAACTGTCAATTGGTGATCACTGTTTTGCAGCTTATAGGCATGAATGGCATTGCTCATACATATGAACAACATTATACACATAGACTAAATATGTATGCATAAAATATATACAGACATGTATAAATAATACACACGAATACACATAGAGGACACATTTTAAAATTTAATTTGCATTATGAACATTTTCTCCATCATTTTCTTAAGTTTAAATCGGAGCCAATGTTCACCATAAAAATTTAACAATTTGGCTTGTCAAGGGTGAAACTGCCTTTTTGGGGCTGATTCTTGGCTGGCTCCAGCACCTCCCTGCTACTCCCAACAAAATACTGTTCAAAGTTTGTCAGTATTCTATTTGGGCAGCTTATTATGTCAGCTGTAAAAATCCTGTAGAGGGGAAAAAAATTACATTTGGGAGATTCAGATTTTTTCCTTTAGGGCAAGGAGTGACTGATTATGAAAGAAGCCACCACCCTACAGTTAAGGGCTTTGCCAAATTCATACTTATTAAGTGTAACCAGACAGATTGTAGATACCTACATATGATATCCTCATAGATATTGTCTTCTGAGTGTGTGTAATAAAGTGCTGATCCACAGTTTCCTCCAAGTTCTTCATGGATCTTGGGTGAGTTCCGATTCCGAAAGTGCTGAATATCTTCAAATTCGAAGGATTTCCTAAAGAAGATACATTTTCCAATATTTTTTTTTGCCTAAATCTGAGAGTATGGTATAGATCAAAGAAAGAATGAAATTAATAGAATCAAGTTTGATAACAAAAAGTATTTTTATTTGCAGAGAGTTATATGTGACAAAGAGCTATAAACCTGGGATATCCTGTAAAAAAATTTTAAACTTTAAAAAAAACATATGCAATCATATTCATTTTTTTAAATGGTTCAAACCATAGTAAAAAAAAAAAGTGTTGAAGTTAAGTTCTGCATGTTCCAGAGCAGGTTCAAGCCCGGAGCTGCTAACCTGTGGTGGTGGTGTTCCCAAGCTAGTACGTTAGCTAGTTCCTATCCTTCCACTTTTACCGGTTCTACTTATTTTTTTCTCTCTGGTAATTCAGTGTCAGTGTGTTTAGAATAGGACTGTAACCAAAAGAAAGAAAATGGTACTGAGCCTGTTGTGAAGAGAAAAACGGAGTTCCACAACTCTGCAAATACTAAATCAAAACTCAGCAACACAGAGCCTTTAGACTGGAAGAGAGGTCAGAAGCCATCTAGTCCAACACATAACACCTATAATCACTTATAAAATGACTTGAGACAAACCTTTTGGATCTCCTTCTAATTTTTCCACCATATTTCTTTGATTCAAGACCTGGAGCAGGAGGTCTAGCGGGTTCTGCTAACAGTTTGTCCAGTGGCTGGTTTTCACAGTACGCTCTTCCACAGTTACTCTCCTTAAGAGGTACACCATCTGATTCAGATAAATATCTGAATGTCCTACGAGGCTTTGGCAGAGGGTTTATAGAAGGTCCAGCTTCTTGTCCCTCAGGATCAGAATAAACATTTTCTAAACTCTTGGCTATTCCATTTGGCCTCTCCAGAACTCTGACATTCAGTTCTTTTGCTGGAGAGGCACAGTTTTCTAAGGACAAATTCACAACTTTATCGGGAGGAAGTGCTTCCATCTTCTTCCATAATACTCTTGAGGTATAAAAATTTCCAGGAGGCAAGGTATTCTCTGGATTTAAAACGTCATCTTTCCAGCTTTCCATCTGTTTGACCTGAGAACACATCATGGTGCTCTCTGCTTCCCTGTTAAATAAACTCGAATCATATGCATGCCTCTCATGTTCATCCTCACTCTGATCACAGCTCTTGACCTCATCTTCCCTCAGATCCAGTCCCAGATTTGGAGAGCTGATAGTTCCCAGTTTTTGACGTCTTCCCACAGAAACAGTTGTTGTCTTAGAAAAAACATCATGATTACAGTTATATCTCACTCCAAAGTCCTTCACTTGCTGGTGTTCCGGATTACATCTGCCATTAGTCCTTCCTTCCCACTGAGAGATCTTTTGTTTGATATTCTTGCAATGGCTTCTTGACAGTGTCTGGACAGCCGATCGGGAAAAGCCAAGCTCCATATTCCCTGTTGGGCGCATGTCAACTGACTGAATTTTTATAAAGGTTTCATTGCAAAAATCAGTACAGGACTATTATCCTTTCCCCCTTCGGTTGCAAATACCAATGAGTGTATTATTTCCATTTCATTTGTAACCCGAAATGGCTTTTAAAAATTCTTCTGTGGGAAAGTGCCAAGAGCTTGACCTGGAGAGTCCTATTCAAAAGGGAAGAAAATATAGAATGTAAAACCAAAAAAACAGTATTTTAAGTTTCCAATTTTAATCTCTAAGACAGCGAGTATCTTCATTAAAGTTCAACCATGATATCACATCATGGAATACAGGTGACCTCTCATTGGTTGGGTTCCAGCACATCCTATCAAGTTGGAAATGCCTCCAATTCAGACCTGATCCCCCCCCCCAAAATTGACTATAGCTTGCTGGCCCAGGCCTAGCTAAATCCAGAGAAGCCAATCATCAAAAGGCATGCTGCTAGCAAGCAAATGATTTTGGCCATGGCAATTCATAAAGACCATCTGCTATGCCAAAGCAATGGAAAAGAGTAGACACGCTGATAAAATCACAGATCTTTGGAAATACTGAAGCACACACCCCTAAATAGTATACTTGGATTGCATATGTAAAAATGTCCCAATTGCCTAGGAAAGCCTACAACTCCTAAAAGGTATCCCTTGAAAGTAGGTGCCAACTATTATGAGAACCTTATCTTTGGCATTTCCCAACATGCTGAATGTAAATCAGCATTAATTAAAATGAAAGGCCTTTGCAATTTACCTGTGCTTTTTATAATAATAATCTATACTGCACTGTTTTACTGTATACTTGTTGTACAGAATTACTCTTGTATAAACTCTGTAAGAACAGGAACATGTCTGTTTTACCCTTACATCTCTCCCAGAGCCTAGTTTAATGCTTTGCATTGGTATAATGGGTTACTGAATAAATGAAATTTTAATTTCCTGATGCAGGGCAATCCCTCTTTTGTTTTTGTTTTGTTTTGTATTTTGGTAGTGAAGCTGGCCAGAAAAAGTCCACACAATTAATTTAAGCAACTTTTTTTTTTTCTTGTAAAGGTTTTTCATATTATCATAGATTTGGAACAAAAAGGAGCCTTAGAAGTCATCTTGAGTAAAATTTTACTTTTATAGAGGAGGTAACAAAATCCTGAAGTTAAATGACTTAAATGGCAGAATCACTCTCACCTATCACACCCAGAGAAGGAAAAAAAAATAAACAGCTGTAAAAATACATCAGAGTGAGTGAAAGGTTGGGGAAGGAAGGAAACAAAGATTTATTAATTACCTACTATATGTCAGGTGATGAGCTAAGCACTTTATAAATATTATCTCATGTGATTCTCACAACAGCATTTGAGATAGGTGCAATTATTATTCCCTTTTTACAACTGAAGAAACTGAGGCAGACAGAAGATGAGTAATGAGAGTTAATAAGCACTTATTATGTATCAGGCACTAAGTTAATGTTATCATATGATTTTCACCACATCCTTAGGAGGTGGGTTTTATGTATAGATTAGGAAACTGAGGCAAATACAGGTTCAGTGACTAGCCGCCTATGAGAAGAGTCCTTCTTGCCCCAATACTTGTACGTAATAAGTGCTTAATAAATGCTTGCTAATTTGAATTGCAAAAATATAAATGGGGGGCAGCTAGGTGGCATAGTAGATAAAGCACCGGCCTTGGAGTCAGGAGTACCTGGGTTCAAATCCGGTCTCAGACACTTAATTACTTAGCTGTGTGGCCTTAGGCAAGCCAATTAACCCCAATTTGCCTATATATATATATATATATATATATATATATATATATATATATGTATAAAATGGGAAGTCCAGAACCAGCAGAGTAGTAACTGGAACCAGTTTGAAGGTGCGCTCCTTGGCAGCCCCTTCTATGTTAAGATCACTTTAATACACCATCAAGTTGTGCTTCCATCTTACCACTGGAGTGACATATATATAGGGTCCAACTAAAGCCTTTTGGGCCCCAAATTCCAGCTTCTCATCACACCACTGCTGTGCCCCGACCCAAAACAGCAAACGAGGCAGAAAAGTTGTACTCACAGTGACTGGCTCCCATTCCTTCCTTTCACACAGAGCTTTCACTCACAGGTCATTAGCCGTTTCCTCATATGTACAACTTGGTTGAAAACTTTCCCCTCCTATCCTGAAAGGAGACCCGAGCCCACGTTCTACTGTATAGGACTTATAAATAGCAATTGACTCAAAACTTCCTGAGCCGAGGGTCATCCTTCCTCGAGCTTTGTCTGGGTGGCCTTGATTAACAGGCAGGAAAGTGGCCTGGCCTCCCTTGTCAGGGCAGCTGACCATAATTGATAAAAGAGCACAAAACCCACTTGTCACTGGAGGCGCGGCAAATGTTGATGAGAAAGAATTGTCATCAACTTCCCGGTATCCCATCCAGAGAAACTTGCAGGAAAGATGGCCCTCAGCTCCAGGGAAGATGAGTTACAGCTAAAAATGAAATAAAATGAAAACCATGTGAGGAGCAGAGGGCAAGAAACAACGCCCGGTGGTGCAACCACAGCTGCTACAACTCTTTAGAATAAATACCCTCCTTTTTCCAGTGTTTTTGGTTAAGCCACTTCTGGAAATGAGATTTTTCTTCACTATCTGTCAGTCTCATAGATGACTTTTTTCCCCCTTTGTAGCTTGTGGGCAACTTAAAAAAAAAAACAACTGCCTAACCTGCCCCCTTAAAAAAAAAACTGTCTAACCTGCCCCCCCCAGCCTTCAACCTTCTATGCCTCAGTTTCTTCATTTGTAAAATGGGAAAAATAATGCCTTGCAGTATCTACTCCAAAGAGTTTTTGTAAGGCTGAAATAAGATAAAGTGCCTAAAGCCTCATATATCACATATACATGTTAGTTTACTATGGCTGGATCTGGATAGATTATGGAAAGAAAAAAATGGTCAAAAAATGACTTCTTAGGCTGTCCTAAGAAGTAAAGAATTTTAACTTAAAAATAATCAGAAAATAACACAGTCCAGGTAAATCCCATGGAAACCAAAATCTGCCTCTAGTAAATTATATTCATATTTGGGGCCTCCAGCAAAACCCTAGAAGAGATAAGTAAGTTTTCAACATTAACCTAGTTTATCCTAAGGAAGCCAAGGCAGCTTAGGCTTTGAGATAAGGAGATGGGTTCAAATTCTGTTTCTGTCATTTAATAGAGGTACACCTTTGGCACCCTATGTGACTCAAGCAACTCTTAGGATTTACTGTAGTTACTGCGTTCTAAACCTATTTCTATCTGGGTCAAGGGGGAGGCTTTTCTCACAATAGGCTTCCTTAACTTATTCCTTTATACTCTGGAAATCTTATCGATAAATCTAACTGATAGGTTAGTTTTATAAAGTTTATTGTTTTATGAGTTTAAGAAAAAATACATAGTGCCTTTTTTTAAGTTATTGTTTTGTTTTGTTTTTGGCCAATGGAAATCCCCAAGGCAGAAATTCTTTCCACCAATGTAAAATGACATTTTCTCTACAATTTATAATCTTGAGGTTTAAGATATCACTTGGGACACAGAGAAGTTACATGCTTTACTAATGGTCACAAAGCCAGGATATGACTTCACACCTAAATATTTCTACCTCCAAGGCCATTTTTGTATCTACTATGTTGCTTCTGTCTTCTCTTTAAATAAGAGCTAAGACATTATCTGATGGTAAAGTCAAGTACAGGATAGTTTAAAAAAAAAAAAAGCTGACCAAAAACCAAGACACTTGATTTCTACTCCGAACACTGGAATTAATTGGTGATATAACCATAGATAAGTCACTTAGTTTCTAGGAGCTTAAGAGTTGGTTGGTTGATTTGTCTTATCTATAAAATGAGATTAATAGTTCTCAATTTTTTTTCTCAATGAATTTGCTATCATTCAAACAAAAGTTTAGTGGAGTCCATTTATTTAAATGTCTATTATAATGTTATCAGAAACGTGAGTTTTTTTCTTTTTTTTCTTTATTTATTTAAGGCAATGGGGTCAAGTGACTTGCCTAGGGTCATACAGCTAGGTAATTAAGTGTCTGAGGCTGGATTTGAACTCAGGTCCTCCTGACTCCAGGGCCAATGGTCTATCCACTATACCACCTAGTTGCCCTTTAAAAATTAAATTTTCAGTTCAATTCTATCATGTAACTAATTCTATTCACACACTAAAGACTGTATCAATCAATCAGTTGACCACAATTTACTAAGCACTGATTATGTGCCAATTAGAGGCAACTAGGTGGTTCTGTAGATAGAGTCAGGAACTCTGGAGTCAGGAAGACCTGAGTTCAAATCCACCCTCAGACATTTACTAGCTGGGTGACCCTAGGCAAGTCACTTAACCTTGTTTTGCCTGAAATTCTTCTTCTGTAAAGTGAGCTGGAGAAGGAAATGGCAAACCACTCCAGTATCTTGGCCAAGAAAACCCCCTGATGGTGTTGGCACAGTCCATGTAGTTACAAAGAATAACAGATGACCAAATAACTGAATTACAAAAACAAACATGTCAGTGTGTTGGGAGATGGAGATAAAAAGAAGAAAAACATAAAATAGGTCCTGCCTTCAAGGAATTTATATTCTCATGGGGGAAACAACAGGTACATATAAATTTATATACAAAGTGCATACAAAGAAGACACTAAACTTCTTGAAAGAGAATTAAAAAGCAATTAGGAGACCAGCCAGAAAGTCCTCCTGAAGAAGGCTTACCCATATTCTAGAATTTCATGAACAAATGGGATAAGCCAATATTTACAACTTCTGTAGCTTCCGCATTATCCATTAGAGTATTGGTTTCTTGAGAGCAAGACTGTGCCATTTTGTTTTGCTTTGTCATTCCGGGTCTTGGAGGTTAGGGGCATCTTGGAGGATGTCACTAAGGAGGGAATGCATTCCAGGCCTGGGGACTGGTACCCTGAAGTGTTGTGGGTGAGGAGAAGGCCAGATGACATGTCCCAAGTATGGAAAGCCGGTGAAGAGTTAAAATGCTAGAAGAGTTCTTAATTAAAAGAGAGTCTTTGGGGTTAATGAGTAGGAAGAGGGATGATCAGGTCAGATCTTTACTTTTTGGAGACTGTGGACTTGAAGACTGATGAGAGGTGATGAGGGAGCACCTAAGCTAGGGCTATGAGAATGAATGGGGACAAGGGAACAGATGCAAGAGATATGGAAGAAGGAGGGGCAAAATTAGGCACCGACTGGATATGAAGGGTCAAAGAGGACACTCAGGTGCAAACTTGGGTTTCAGGAAAGACAATGGGTGTCCTACAATTTCACTGGTATAGGAAATTTCCAGAACAGAAACTCAATGCATAATGACCCTTTCTGTGCAATTTATAATCTCAGAGAGTGGGTCCCTTGGAGGTGTACTCAAAAGAGGAAAGATAATGAGTTCTGTTTTGACCATGTTCTTTTAATATAAATATTTGACTCCTGGTAATGTATGTGACTTGAAGTTGGAATGAGAAACTAGGGCAGAGATCTGTAGATTTGGGAGTTATCTGCACAGAGACAGTCATTAAGGTCACTGAGACTAAGAAGAGATGTATGATGGTATACCTAGAAAACCCAAGAAAATCATATAAAAAAACCTCCTTGAAAACAATGAACAAATTCAGCAAAGTAGCAGGATATGAAATAAACCCACATAAATTGTCAGCATTTCTATATATGAACAACAAAGCCCAAGAACAAGAGATAGAGAAACTCCATTTAAAATAACTGTAGACAGCAATACTTTGGAATCTACCTCCCAAAACAAACCCAGAAACTGTATGAACACAATTATAAAGTTCTCCTTACCCAAATAAAGTCAGATCTAAATAATTGGAAAAATGTCAAATGCTCATGGTTATGTCGAGCTAATATAATAAAAATGACAATTCTACCCAAATTAAGTTACTTATTCAGTGCTACACCACCAGTCAAACTACCAAATAACTACTTTACTGAGCCAGAAAAAATAGTAACAAAATTCATCTGGAGCAACAAAAGGGCAAGAATGGCAAGGTGGAACTGATGAAAAAAATGTAAAAGAAGAAAGAAAGGTGGCCTAGTTCTACCAGATGAACATTTATTTTATGTAAGAAGTATTAGTAAAAGAGAAAAAAATTGAATATTCCTTATGGTGACCTTGCAATCTAGTAAAAATAAAATGTATATATAAATTTACTTGAGAACATTAATAAGCAACAAATCAAGAAGTGCCAAATGATTCAGAAAAGCATAATACTAGAGCTTAGAGGCATGTAGAAAATGACCATCAAGACCAGAAAGGCTAGATAGAACATTGGTCAGAATCTTAGATAAGACATAATAGTGATGAATTAAAAAGCCTCACATTTGCTTTTGAAAATCAACTTTGTAAATATAAGATGGGGGAATGTGGCTAAATATCAGAACATCTAAAAAAAACATGATTTTTTTCTTCCACTATACTCACAACAAGCAAATTCACTGAGTCAACATCTGAGGTGGAATCAAAAAAAAAAAAAATGCTTAGAGGCAGCGTTAGTGTCCGGGACTGAGGAGGTGGGAGTCTGCTGGGCTCCGAGCTGCTCATGCCACTTTGGGGTTCCGGGTGACACACTACAGGAAGGATGAGTTACATACAGGACCATAATTAGGAATGATTTCTTCTGGGAAATAGGTTAAGTGAGGGCAGCACTGGGAAAGGGAGGGGTACAGTGACAAGGGCAGTCAGGAGACAGTCCAACCACAGGTGCTGTCTTGCCAGGCCATGAGGGCAGAGGAAGAAGGAATGTGGAATAACACCACGTCTATGGGACCCTGGCAGTGAAAACCTAGGAAAGCCCCCTCTGCTTGGGGATGTGGGCTTGGTCAGGAGATATAAGGCAAATGTAAGGGACTGGGGAGAGGTCCTCTGGAGATTAGGGCCCTAGGACAAAGCCCCATCGACTCCAGGCCAGCTGAGTTTTGTTATTTAGTGACAGGGAGTACAGTAATTGGGGGGTAGTGTGGGGGGAATGAGATTAGCCGCCCCCAGGCCCATTCAGTCTTGCTCTCAAGCTGATCCGTATGACAAAGAGAGGTATTATGAGGGTTGAAAAGAAACTCTTCCCTCTGCCACCTCTAACTCTTCTCACTCCAATACTTTTCAGTATTTGGCATAGTGGCGTCCCCTAGGATGAACAGGGGATGACCCAGACATCTAATCCAGGACAATGAAAAGAATTTGAAGAAATTTCAGATCATATTTTAAATAAGAGTTTGAACTGAAGGAGGCTGAGAAGATGGGGGGATGGGTTGAATTCTGAAAGGAGCTGCTCTAACTCTATGAGTTCCTCCTATTTGTTTTGAATAAGTATGTTCTCATCCTCATTCACTAATCATGTCCAACTGCTGTTGTTGTTTCAGGCATTTTCAGTCACCCCCAACTCTTCAGGGCTCATTTGGAGTATTATTGGAAGTGAATGACTTTTTCCTTCTCCAGATTGTATTACAGATGAGGAAACTGAGGCAAACAGGGTGAAGTGACTTGTCCAGGGTCACTCTGAGAGTAAGGAGCTGAGGCCAGATTTGATCAGTTCCCTCTTCCAGACCTAGCACTCTTTCCACTTTGCCACCCTAATGCTTTGTTCTAGATGCTAGCAAGGAAGCATCAAGCATTTATTAAGCATTAATTTTGTCCAAACTCTTCTATTCCATTGAGGTGGAACCCAAAAAAAGCAAATGCAATCTTAGAAGCATCATTAGTATCCAGGATTAAAAATATAAAAACTTAGAGAAAAAAATGAACATTTCATTTGCGGAGAAAACAAAAATACATAATTTTATTGAGTCAAAGGAAAAAAACACAAAACAAATTAATCTGATTACAAGTAAAGGGATTTTATAAAAACAAAAACCCAAAAAGTTTATCCAAAAAGCAGGAAAAAAACTACAGTAGGAAAAATGCTTGCAGTTGTTATTTTAGAAAAAAAATTTTAACTGCAGAATCTAAAAGAAAATGATACAAATTTGTTCAATAACTATGTCCCAGGGTATCAATGGACAAAAGTGAAAGACTGTTCCTTAAGAGATTACAAATTGTTAGTATCACTTGAGAAATGCTTCAAACTCTTTAATAATCAGAGAAATACAAATTAGAACTGTGACACCATCTTATTATGCCCATGAAATTAAATTAATAAAGAGTTCAAAATAATAAAATTTAATATTGTCAGGCGTGCAGGTAACAGGAATGTTATTACACCAGTCCTAGAGCTGTGAACTCAGTTTAACAAGCTTTTATTATGGAGTCATAGACTGACAGCTTGAAGAAATCTCAGAGGTCATATACTCGACTCTAATTGTACAGATGAGGAAATCCAAGTCTGGAGGAGTTAAGTGACTTACCCAAAGTCCTATAAGGTGGTAAGGGCCAGAAACAGAATTTGAACTCAGGTACTTGTTTCTTATTCCAACATGCTTCTTCCTATATTGCTAATCCATTTTTTAATGCATATTTATTAGCTTATTATCAATGGTATGGCTGTCATACAAAACTTAAGAGTCACTGGTTATTAGATTCAATGCATAAGACACGATCTTTTGGGAAAGCAATTTTAAAAGTATACAGTTAGAGTTTAGGGCAGTTAGGTGATGCAGTGCATAGATCAGTGGACATCTTCCTGAGTTCAAATCTGTCCTCAGACACTTACTAGCTGTATGACCCTGGGCAAGTCACTAACCCTATTTGCCTCAGTTTCCTCATCTGTAAAATGAGCTGGAGAAAGATGGCAAACCACTCCAGTATCTTTGTCAAGAAAAGCTCAAATGGGGTCACAAAGAGTCGGACATGCCTGAGAGAGATGACCCAATGACAAAGTTGAGTTACCAAAATGATCCTATCTCTTAACCCAGTAATCTCACTACTAGGCCTAAATGTTAGAATACAAAAAGACTTGTCTAGATAAAAATATTTGTGATAGTGGGGGTGGGGAGGTGGGGAGGGAGGGAGGGAGGGAGGAGAGCTTTGAAAATAGGGAAATGTTTCAAAAGAAATCCATGGGGAAAGAGGTCTATTCAGGCATGAGAGAAGAGAAAGCCCAGGTCAGAATGAATATGAGGGAGAAGAGTAATATAATTTGGAGGCAGTTAGGTGGCGCAGTGGATTGAGCACCAGCCCTGGAGTCAGGAGGACCCGAGTTCAAACATGGCCTCAGACACTTAATAATTGCCTAGCTTGGGCAAGCCACTTAATCCCATTGCCTTAAATAGATAAAAAAAATTTTAAAAAGAACAAAAAAAAGGGTAATATAATTTGGCTGAAATGTAGGGAGACATAATATGAGATAATGCTGGGAAGGTAGGCTGACATCAGTGGATAAATTTGGATGTCAGAGTCAGTTTCTATAATTTCTTAAGTAGGCAAGGGAAATGGAGAAAAAAAAATCAAAACCATCTCCATACTTACTAAAATTAGCTAAATAAAGGATGCTTGACCCCAACAAGTTGGCAGAGATGACAAAAGAAGGAAATATTCAAGGTTGGAGGGGTTGTGGAAGACAAAGTTAAAACTCCACTGTTGGTGAAGTAATCAATTGATCCACAAGGTAGGGAAGCAATTTAGAATTATTCTAAGAAAATGACCAAAAAATTCACATTCTTTAACCCAGAGATTTCACTGTTAGGCACATACCCTAAAGAGATCAAAGATAGAAAGTTCCCATTTATGCCAAAATAACACTTTTTGAAAAGTAACACTTTTTTTTTTGTCATAACAAAGAACTGAAAACAAAGGAGATGCTTATTTATTGGGGAAAGATCAATCACAAAACATAGTGTACAATGTCTGGCACACAGTAGGTGCTAAATCAATGTTTATTGATTACTGACTGAATGACTGATGAATATAACAAAATAATATCAGGAGTATTGTGACCTCAAGTGAAATAATGGATATAAAGCACTTTGCAAACCTTAAAGTGCTATATAAATGTCAGTAGTTCATATTATCATCTAACAGCCAGAAGGCCTCCTGTTAGGTGAATTCTTTATTCTTCAAGAATTCTACTTTATTACTGCTGCCCTCAAACAACATTTATAACAAGAGTGTGATGGTAAATGTTTAACCACCAGATTCTCAAAAGAAAAAGGACATACACATTTTTAAGTTTTATCTGCATCATTAACATCGAGGCAATCAAGAAAACAGTAAGTGAAGATTTCTTTTTTTTTTAGATTTGTTTTTCAAAGCAAATGGAGTTAAGTGGCTTGCCCAAGGCCACACAGCTAGGTAATTATTGTGTCTGAGGCAGGATTTGAACCCAGGTACTCCTGACTCCAGGGCTGGTGCTCTATCCACTGCGCCACCTAGCCACCCCAAGTGAAGATTTCTGAGGTGTAAATAAATACACTCAAAATGTAACAATCAATTTGAGCCTATTAGGGCTGGTTCCAGCACCCATAAATATTATTGTTTTATAAGAAACAATGAATATGGAGAATTCAGAAAAGCATGGGAAGATTTATATGAACCGATATAAAGTAAAGTAAGCAGAAAGAAGAAAATAGTATCCTACAGTGATTATACAATGTACAACGGAACAAAAAATGGGTCTTAGAAGAAATGAGGAAAACATGCTTTTCTCCCTTTTTTAACAGAGATTGGGGGATGGGATGTATGAAACACTGCATTTATTGACTGACCTAACTGATATGTTTGTAAGACAGGAAGGCCTTGGGATAGTTAATGGAGAAGGGATCATTTGAAACTTAAATAAAAGCAATCAATAAAATTGTTAAAACTTAAGAAAGCCAGAAAAAAAGAAAGAAAAAAGCAAATAAGGAATAAAAGAAACAAAAGAGAAACAGAGAGAGAGAGAGAGAGAGAGAGAGAGAGAGAGAGAGAGAGAGAGAGAGAGAGAGAGAGAGAAAAGCATACAAAGCTTTATAAATATAGTGGGGGGGGCAATTCCAGGAGAACTCTTTCTTGGGTCCCTCTTGAATGGGGTCGGAATGGGAGGAAATGGAGGAAACAAGAACAACCTTAACATGTACCCTGATTCTTAAGGTCTTAGCACCTTGCCGACTGCTAAGAAAGGACTCCCTTGAATGTTCCTTCCTTGATTTAGCTGAGATTTTATCTAACTCTTATATTCTTTTATCTATTCTAATCTTCCCCAATTTCTTTTTACTGCTTAAACTGACAAATGAACTTGTTCACTATCCATTTCTGTGTGTACTTATGGGAGGTAAGTACACTGAAGAATGAAAGCTGTTATCCCTTTCAGACTGACAAGGGAAATTGAATTTATTCTGAACTTCTAAAAAAGACAGTTTCATATTCCTAGGTTACAATACTTTGAGGTTGAATCTAATTCTAATCTGATGTCTATCCTGGAGGTAAGAGACTGAAGGAGTGCAGGTCCAACCATGTCTCTCCTCTTGCCCTCCAAAGGCAGAAATTGCAGTATCCCTTAGAGACAGGGTGGGTCAGAGCCTAGATCATATCTATTTAAATATAGCCTTGACACACAGAGGTCAGCCATTCTTTATCAGAGGGTCCATTTACCATTATTACTCATAAGATTTGGAACCACCATAATTCAAAATAATAATCCCATACTTTGAAGCTACAATAATTCACCTTTTGATTAAGAGATCTTCCCAAGAAAAGAAATACCATGAGCCAAGTGAACAAAGAGTTATTTTCAAGAATCAGAATGAACTCAGAATTTTTACTTAAAAGACACTGAAAATAATAATTTTTTTTCCAGCAGAGTTTTTTTTTTTTGTTTCAAAAATTACACTGAGTTACAACTTTTCCTGAGGTTCTATTCACTTCCATTACTTTTTCTAATATTCTTCTGGAATATAAATTCACAGAAGAAACACACTAGGAACAGTTTATCACAGTTGACTCTTCATGAAATTCTGCAAAAGGATCCTTTTCTAGGTGTCTTGAAGTCTGTTTCACAGGTAAACAGAATCAAGCTTACTTCATTTCAAGCATGTGAAAACACTATAATGGGATTCAATCTGGGAGGCAGAAATAATCGTAATGATCAATTTTCTATTCCAAATTCTCTACCAACAGGGTAAGTTTCTGCTCATCATGTTATTTGAGTTGATTCAATGAATATTTAATATAGTAAGGAAAATTAGCTATTTGATACCGAGAAAGTTGAATAAATTTTACAGTTTTTTAAAAAAGTTTTTATTGATGCCTTTTTTTATATTACTATACTATCTACTAGTATTCTCCCTTTCCTCTCTCCAAAGAACCATCACATGCACTAAATAGTACTTTTAATGACATAAAAAGAAAAAAATCAATATAACCAATCAGTCTATAGAAAAAGTCTGAAAATCTGCACGTAGACTATACTTGTGGATCTCCCATCTCTACAAAGATGTGGAGTGAAGGCGTTTACTTATATCTCTTCTTTTGATCCATGCTTGTTCTTTATGATTTTGCAACACTAAATTATAAATTTTTGGAGGAAGTTCTTTCCATCTGCATTATTATAGTCATTGTTTATACTGTGTCTTCTTGACTCTGCTTACTTCATTCTGCATCATTTCACTTGGATCTTTTCATGCTTCTCTATACTCACCACATTTATTGTTTCTTAGAATTACAGTAATAGTCCATTTTTTTCATGGGCCATGATTTATCTAATCATTTCCTAGCTGATGGGTATCAACTCTGTTTACAATTGTTTGCTCTTACCAAAGTGCTGCTAAAGATATTTTAAAACTTTTAGATTATAGATGACTCAAATTTGTTCATTTTACATGTGATAATGAATGTTTATAATGCTAATGACTGTGATGATCAATTTCAATTTGGTTTCATTTTCTCAAAGCCTGAGAGTCTTGTATTTTTTTTTAGATTTTTCAAGGCAATGGGGTTAAGTGGCTTGCCCAAGGCCACACAGCTAGGTAATTATTAAGTGTCTGAGGTCGGATTTGAACCCAGGTACTCCTGACTCCAAGGCCGGTGCTTTATCCACTGCACCACCTAGCCGCCCCTTGTAATTATTTTTTGATGCCAAAAAAAAAATCCCATTTGGATTTCATTTTCTGAAGTCAAAGTTTCAAGAGAAAAATAGGGCCAGTATTACTTCAAGGACCAAATATTTATTGTATGGGTCAAACCCACTCAATGCTATTGCTGTTGACCTTATTTTTACCTTGGGTTAATCAATTTACTAGTACTGGGATTTGTGCATATTCATGGAAATTTGATACTAAAACATAGAGACTAAAACAATAGGGAGAATCTTCATCATTATCAGAAAATCTCTTACTTTGTTTTCAAATATATTATAACATATTGTTGTTTGGTCGTTTCAGTCAGATCTGACTGATCCTTTTTGGGTTTTTCTTGGCTGAAATACTGAAGTGGTTTGCCATTTCTTTCTCCACTCATTTAACAGATGAGGAAACTAAGGCAAATGGATTGAGTGACCTGTCCAAGGTCACATAGCTAGTCTGAAGCCAGATTTGAACTGGCGAATCTTCCTGACTCCAGGTCCAGCACTTTATCTACTACACCACTTAGCTGTCTATATTACAAAATAACATATAACATAAAAATTGTTTGATAGGTCAGAGATATCATGAACTTGAGATTTCATGAACCCCATATTTGTGATGAATTTTGAGTCTCTTGCCTGTCAGGTATCTAAGTTATGTTCCTCCTGAAATCCAACCAGTACTTGGGGTTGGCCACCAAAGACCCAGTCTTTCTTCCTTGAACAAGCCTTAGTTTTAGGTCAAGCAATGTAGAACAGGTTGTCATACATTAACATTCTACCACATTTGATCAATCAAATATCTTCTTTAGTGAGAAGAAAAATATTCTAT
Source organism: Macrotis lagotis (assembly GCF_037893015.1). NCBI lineage: Eukaryota > Metazoa > Chordata > Mammalia > Peramelemorphia > Peramelidae > Macrotis > Macrotis lagotis. Next base: position 219,326,670 of record NC_133662.1, read on the forward strand.
TTAATTGTAGGTTAATAGCAAAATCACTAGTTTCAAGTTTGGAGTCAGGATGTTTATCAGGAGTAAATAAGTGCTGGTGGGATTTCAATTATTTGGCTGCTGAAAGAACCACAGCAAAATGCAACAATAACTAATTTTCTATAAAGCTCTAAGCCTTAAAGCCCTCGACAAATATTCGCTCATTTTATCCTCACAGCAAACCTGCGAGGAAAGACTATTATTATTATCCCCATTTTCCAGGTGAAGAAGTTGAGGCAGACAGAGATGAAGTCATACAACTAGACTATATTTGAAATCAAGATGGGTGCTCTATACATGCCTATTAGTGTCATCAAGGTGAAATGTTTTGGGACAGAGGTAATACTGAAATTAAATATTTATATAAAAATGGCTGAAGATCTCCACAGAAAAATAAAAAAAAACTCTGTAAAATATAAAGAATCATTACCATTCAGATACTGTCCTTTGAACATACAGGGTCTCTCGCCACATTTCATAGGAATATTACTAATCTATCAGTTTGAGAAAAACTAAAATTCTATGTAAATTTATATACATTGGCAAAATGACTAAGTAACTATGTCTGCAATAATAGAAGAAAATACTTTGAATCAATCTAATTAAACAAACTTTCAACACAATAAAAGGGAAGGGGAACCAAGTTAATAACGATGTGCTTGCCACAAAGATCATAAAAATAGCCCAGAAACTACCTCAGTCAGGATCATCCCCACAGATGCCTTTTCTGGTTTCTTCTATAGAAGCTGTCATTTATATCCTGCCTGCAGTATCGAGTTCCCCTCTCTAAGTTACTGTTTCTAATTTGCTGTGGGTTGCACTGATTAGTCTGCTAACAATGAGGGTAAAATAAGAGTACATAGGCTCTTTGTGAGGACCTGAGGGATCTTCTTCCATATTTTATACTGATTTCTAATTTCAACAACATTTTTATCCAGTGGAGGACATAGAACCTACCACACAGTAGGTGCTTAATCAATACTGGTTCATCTCATGATTGACGAGATCAAAGGAAAATGTCTTTAGAGGATAAACTAGAACACCTCTTTGGTGGCTAAGAAACCTTTTTTTTTTTGCTTACTTAATGATTCATTTGGCAAATATGGATTAAGCATCTATGATATTCAAGGCAGTGTGCCAGGGCATAGTAGAGGATACACAGACCATTTCCTCTTGGACTTTACCATCTGAAAAAGATCATTAGACGTTGACAAAATAGCTCTTCCACCAAAGCCCTACTCCAATAACTCCTTCTCTCATGGTGTTGATTCTGGGTTTTTTAAAGAGCTATGGATTGCCAGCAAAATACAAGTAAAAAGAGTTTGGGGCCCAGGTTTGGTGTAGCCTAAGGTAAGCTGATAACCAAAGACCATTCGAGCAACTTGAAAAAAGATGCTTCCCCAATCCTGTAGGGTCCCCTTCCTCTTCTGCAATGACAGTCAAAATAAACAGTAAGTTAGAAGAAAAGACAACAACGAGATGAAAATACTCTAAATGAATTGAATTACACTTTCAACCCAATAAAAGGGAAGGGAAACCAATTCAATAACCATTTGCTTGCCACTGAGGTCACAGAGGTCGGAAAATGCCTGAGTCAGGAAACAGAATTTCCTAAGCCAAGAGAAGCCGGCAAAGGGACAAGACAACTGCAGGCTTAGAAGTGGAAGGAAGATATTATTTTAGGGGTCAAACTCAACTCTAAGACACTGGAGGAGATGAACTCTAGACTGTGATCAATGCTGTGTCACAAAACAAGGAAAAGCAGATGAAAAGAAATTTTGCTGTTGAAAAGCTTGGTGTGATTCATGATCTGGCTAAACCAGATTACCAAAAGATCATCTGCAGATGAAACCAGGACAGCATTAATTGGACAGATCAGTCAAGTCAGCATTTTCACAATGGACAATCATAGTGAAACCCCTGCTTTTGGATTCTGTTTCTGTTCCTGCTGGCTACCAGAGCAGAGGGCAACACATCTATCACTTACTATTCCCAAAGGCTCTTGTCATGATTTCAATGAACTAATTTTAATTAATAACTTTAAAAACTTTAATATAATCCAAGACTGCTTTTCTTCTCAGCTGTCTCATACCGTCACCTCACCCTGGGTTTGTAATCCACTAACTTCCCCAAGATTTGTTTTCAATGAACAGCTCTCTAGCTGTTTCCTCCATCTTCTATTTGGGAAGCTCATTTTTAACAAATTTTAGGGTAAAACTGTACATTTCCCCCTATTAAATATCAGTTAATAGTCAATAAACATTTTTGAAAACCTACTGTGCTTAGCATTGGGAATAAAAAAGTGAAAAAGCCTGCATTCGGGGAGTTTAGAATTTAAAAGGCAAAGACAGCATACAAAAGGAAGCTAAAGGGGAGCACAGAGGCAAGGAAGATACCAGACACCAGACGGAGGGCACAATGGCAAGGGCCACCAGAGGCAGCCAGAGGGGAGATGAAGCCTGGCTGGCCCTCGGTCAATGAAGATTCTGGGGAGAGCGCTCCTTCCCCCACCCTCTCCAATCTGAGGGGTCCGAGGAGCAGAGGCTAAGACAAGGTAGAAGCGATCTGGTAGGATGATAAGGAAGATCAGGGAAGAGCAGGCTTCTCACCAACCCTCCCCAAAAAGAAGTGTGAGCAACACTTAGTATTAAATATGAAAATGGTTCGCACACATATTGAAGGTGTCCTTGACCAAAATAGGAGACTTTCTATAGCAGAATTCATAGTGCAGGTAGGTGACTTTATCAAGACCAAGGCCATTCAGACTCATTCCCCACCTACCCCCCTTTTGTAGACACTAGTAAAACAGGATTTTTTCCCCCCTTTTTTTTGCTAGATTTTTGGCAAAGAATAAGTAAGTCTCAAGCTATTCTTGTAGAATCAATGGAAAAAAGGTAGGCTAGATTAAAGTAATATTATTTTTGTGTTTATGCAGTTATCTAAGGATTACAAATACTTTGTACACTTCATCTCATTTGATCCTTACAATAGCTCTATAAGATAGGTGAGATTTGTTTTTTCAAGGCAATGGGGCTAAGTGGCTTGCCCAAGGCCACACAGCTAGGTAAAATTATTAAGTGTCTGAGGCCAGATTTGAACCCAGGTATTCTTGACTCCAAGGCCGGTGCTCTATCTATTGTGCCATCTAGCCGCCCCATAGGTGAGATTTTAATTTTACAGATGAGAAAACTAATAATAATAATAATAACAACAACAACAAATAGAGGCTGTGACTTGTTCAAGATTACACAGACAGTAAGTTTCTGAGGTTAGATTTGAATCCAAGTCTTTCTGCGTCCAAGTCCAATGCTCTATCCATTACACCATACTTGTGGAATTAAGTGGATTGAGAAACAGTCAAACTGCTGGATCCAAAGAGTATTCCTTAATAGTTCAATGTCAACTCAGAAGGAAGTGACTAAGGGAGTATTCCAAGGATCTGCAATTTTTGTGCTGTTGAATGTATAAGGGGATGGAGGCATGGTGAGCTAGCAGTTGTTCTCAAAAAGATCTGGGAGTTTTTTAGCGGGCTGTAAGCTCAATGTGTGTCAGCAATGTGATGTGGCAGCCACAAAATGTGCTGTGATCTCCAAGGAGGAGAGGCAACAACCCCACCATACTCTTCAGACCTCATCTAGAATACTAGATGTAGTCATTGATAAGGTGGTCTTTTCAGAGGATGGTCAAAGTCTTGGGTTCCACGTTCTGAACAGCTAAGTTGAATGAACAGGTGATGCTTAGCCTGGAGACAGGGGCTGCTAGGTGGCACAGTGGATAAAGTACCAGGCCTTAAGTTAATTAGTATGACTCATCTTCATCTTCATCATGAGTTAGTAACTTATCATCACCTTGGAGTTAGACTCATCTCCACCTTCAACATGAAGTTAGTAAGACTCATCTTCATCTTCATGAGTTCAAATGATATCTCAGATACTTTCTTGATGTGACTCTATATAACCCTGTTTTCCTCAGTTTCCTCATCTTTAAAACGAGCTAGAGAAGGAAATGGCAAACCACTCCACTATCTTTACCAAGAAAATTTCAAATGGGGTCACAAGAGTTGGAAATGATTGAAAACAACCAAACCACAACAAGGGCTGTCATATTGGAGGAGTATTAGATTTGTTCCATTTGGCCAGCCAGAACTAGGAGCAATGAGTATAAATTGCAAAGAGAAACAAATATAAACTTGATGTCACGGAAAACTTCCCAAAGTGAAATGGGCCTGCCTGGTGAGAAGGTGGTTCCCACTTTTTGAGGTTCTTTAAGCAGAAACTTATAACTTGTCAGGAATGTTATAAAAGATTTCTTTCATAGATAAGTTGGACTTGATGGCCCCTGAGGGTACATTTTCAATCTCAAATTTTGTGATTCTTGGAATGGATACTTGGAATATTTATCAAATTATGGACATTGCAAATGATATAAAATTGGGAGGGATAACATTTATTTTGAACTTAAATACAAAAAGAATCAGAAAATTATATATCCATTTACAGAGCACAACATAAAAAGAGGATTCAATATAAAACCATGAATTTCCACTTCAGTTTGCTTAAAAATAAAACCTATGCAATAAATATGTCATTTTCAAAACTGCCCTGCTTTTTTATGTTCTTTCTTTTGTTTCCTTTTGTTCTCTGCTCTGTAATAACAGGAATAATTAACATTGAATGAAAGAGAAAGGATGCAAAACTATCTTGAAGAATTAGAACATTGGGTCAAAGGTACTAAGATTAAGTTTTGTAGGGACAAATCTAAAATTTCACATATGGTTTCAAAAAAAAAATCACCTTCACAAGTACAAAATGGGAGGACTAATTTCAATGTAGTATATGACAACCCCAAAAGAGTGAACATAATCTGAGGCAGTATTACTAGAATACAAGACTAGGGAGTTGACCACCCTCCTCCACTTTACTCTAGTAAGACAACATCTAAAATACTGTGTCCAGTCTTGGACACCATACCATATCTCTGGTGAGTGATCAGAGACTCAAAATGGGTATGAAAGTTGTTAAAAATAAAATAACTAGAAATAAGAATAGCTAACATTTATATAGTGCTTTAAAATTTTAAATATACTTTATTAAATCATTTTATTCCCACAGGAACCCTGGAAGGTGTTAATATTAATCACATTTTACATATGAGGAAACTGAGGCTGGATGAGCAGTAAAGTGACTGAGCAGTTAAGTGACATTCCCAGGACTACACAACTAGAAAGAGTCTAAGGTGAGATTTAAACTTAGGTCTTCCTGACTTTAGGTCCAACACTCTATATACACTGCCTAAAATGATTGTTTCATAAGAAGAAAATGAAGAACTGTCATGTGGAAGAGGAACCTAGGAGGATTCCTGGGATTAGTAAGTAAAAGTTAGTGTCAAATTTTGGATTTATGTAAAGAAAAACTTTCTATCAATAGTGCTATCCAAAGTAGAATGGACTTCCTCGGGAGGTGGTGGGTTTCTCCCCTCACGGGAGGTTTCAAGCAGAGGATGATGATGACTACTTGTTGGGTATGTTGCAGAGGAAGTTTTTTAAGAGTTGATTTCAGTTGATTGAACTGTCTTCTAACTTTGAAATCTTGTGAGAAATACAGAATGATAGTTTGAGGGAACCCATGTCCATTCATGCTAGCTTCCAACCCAAGTGGTCTCTATACTGGTACATGAAATTCATCTTCCATCTCTGAGGCTTTTGCCTAAGCTTTCCCCATTCCCTTTTTTTCACTGAATTTTTAGCTTCCTTCAAAACTCAGCTCATGTGCTACCACCACAGGAAGTCTATCCAGACAAATCTGTTGATCATTATTAGTCCTTAAATTATTTTAGAATCTGACTTAGAATTTATTCCTTACTAGATCTGAAGTTTGCTTTCTGGTGTTTTTCTTTTATTTGCTAGTACCCTTACTTCAGAAATTACTTAAGACGTATTTTGTATTCCATTTTCTGTTTGTGTTCTTTCCCCATTAATAGAAAGTAAGGTTCTTCAGGGCAGGATCTGACAAAAATAATGAAATTAGAGTGTTGACTAGCTTTAAGAGGGGAACGATAAGTTCAGGTTTGGGCATGCTGAGTTTCAGGTACTGGGTGGGACACACAAATAGAAACGGCCAATCACTGGCAATCAGAAAAAGAAAGCTCAGAACTAGAAATGAAGAATAAGGAGTCAACTGCATAGAGGTCATAATTAAAGCCAAGAAAATGCCAAAGCTGCCTGTAGAGAGACAGACCCTTGTTGGTCCTGGGGAGGGACAAATGGGAGGCCTACAAGAAGTTACACCCCAAGGGGTCTAGTCCTTCTGGACATGGTGATGCCTCCAACTCAATGGGATATTCAATGTCCAAAAATGGAGTCATTTTTAATCTCTGCTCAATGTTGAGTTGTGAGTTCCATATTTTAGGAATATATTAGGAAGTCAATTGGCAAGCTAGAAACCAACTATAATGGTCAGGAGACTAGAAAGCATTTCACTGAAGACACCAGAATGTGCAGCTTGGAGAAGAGAAGGCTGAAAGGGAATGGAGAGGGATTCTCCTTTCCAACATAATGTTCAACATTTCTGTTAGTAACAAGAACTAAGACAGAGATTATATAATTTGTGGAAAGGATAAAACTAGGAGAGATTGTTGATAGCAGAATTAAGATCCAGAGAAATTTATTATCTGTTTCATCTTTATCTTGTCTACCTGGTTTGTCAAAGGTCTTTCTAAAATCTGGATATATAATATCTGTGGCATTCACTGGCTCTTCCAGCTCAGTAGACCTGTCATAAGAGGAAATGAAGTTAGTCTGGTAAGACTTGCTCTTGATATACTGTCATGCTAGTTTGAAGAAACTATCTTCTTCCCTTGTATGAGAACTGGAACATCTGCTCAATTCTAGTCCCAGAGCACCTTTCTCATTCCCCATGAATTTTTTTTGACACATATCTACTCATAGATAACCTAGAACTGGTTGCATTTTGTATATTGTAATATATCTCCTTTCCTTCTAGATCTAGATATTAATAGAAACACAACATGGATATGTGGATTGCCTTTTCCACTGAGATGGGAAGACCCTTACCCAAACTTTTTCTACTTAAGGAGAATCTATAGAGGAGGGAAAAATACCACTGAAATTTAGGCATAGAGGGAAAAAGCTGTATATATTCTGTTGATCCTTTTTTTTTTTTAAAAAAAAAGCTTCATTTCTGGGAAATGATGAGTTCAGTTAATCCACTCAACTGAATAATATTCCAGTGACTTTGAAAATAATTTCAGCTCCTGCTTCCACTCTGGCTAAGGACACTTGTTGAAAAACTCTGGGTCTGTTTCTACACAAAATGATAGAAAGCCTTGCACTGAAACCATATGAATACTTGAGGAGCTATTTGTTCATTTTAAGAGGTTGGTGAGGGTGCTAAGTTTTATTCAAACAACTCTCAAACTCAGGATTTGAAGGCTTATTTAATAACAAAAAAATATTTCTTAGAGGTAGACTATTAGCAAAAGCAACCTCATCCAGGATTCATCTAAGGGATCTATGAGGAGTCAAATGCTCTATTAATATTTACCACATGGATGTGAATTAAGGAGGAGAAGAGGAAAGAAATAGAGGAAAGAGGAAGGAAACATTTTTAGGATTTTTTGTTGTTTTTTAAAAATTTTAACCTCAGGCGGCTAGGTGGTACAGTGGATAGAGCACCAGCCCTGGTGTCAGGAGTAGCTGGGTTTGAATCCGGTCTCAAACACTTAATAATTACCTAGCTGTGTGGCCTTGGGCAAGCCACTTAACCCCGTTTGCCTTGCAAAAACCTAAAAAAAAATTTTAACCTCTTACTTGTCAATTAATCCCAAAAGCGAATTAAACCTTAGGATCCTGGTGTGACTTTTCCCTCTCCCATATCTTGGAAACAAATAGCAAATCCTACACATATGACATCCATAACATCTCTCATATATTTTCCCTCCTCTCTATTCCCACTGCCACTAAATAGTGAGAGCTAGAAGGGAAGGTTTTTTGCTCAATTTTTTTAGTTTTGCCCAATTTTTCATTAACCCCATTTGGAATTTTCTTGGCAAAGATACTGCAATGGTTTGTCATTTTTTTCCTCTGACTCATTTTTACAAATGAGGAAACTGGGGGAAACATGGTTAAAGGACTTGCCCAGGTCACACAGTTAGTGTCTGAAGCCAGATTTGAAGGTTTTCCTGACTCCAGGTCTGGTACTCCATCCACTATACTACCCAGACCTAGCTGCCCCAAAGGAAAGTTAGAGTCTATCTAATCCAATCCCCGCATTTTACAGATGAGGAAATTGAGTTTCAAATTAGTGGCTTGCTGCAGGTCATGCAGATATCAAATAGCAGAAGCTAGAATTTGAACTCATGTCCTTCACCTCTAAATCCATTACTTATTTCACCACATCACCTCTACTACAGACTCTCACTGCTACTGATCTGCACTATTACAATAGGGCTCCCAACAATTATTCTTTCCTCTCTTTCTAATGCCTCCTTCTAACAATCTCAGGATAATATTTTGTGTAGATCTGATCCTGTGATTCCTCAGCTCAAAAATCTCTAAGGCTTCCCTGTTGCCATCAATGAAAATCCAAACTTCCATGATTGATAGTCAGAGTCCTACACTTGACTCTTCTATGGCTTTGCTCATGATGTCCAGGCTTGTGCTGGGTCCAAAACTTTTTGAATTCTTAAGGATTTTTTAAAGCCCACTTCAAATGACACTTCTTTGAGGCTTTCTCCAAGTCCTCCTACTCAATAACCTTGTTCTTCAGACTTCACAAGGCACATTAACTAAAACACTAATGCATTTGCAGTATTTTGTATTCTATTTATAAGTGTTTGACTTTTAAACTTTATCTCTGTGCCTACCACCATGCTCTGTAAGTACTTAGAAAATGTTTAATTTGCTTAAAGACAAATTCCTCAGAAGAATCCTCAAGGTCAATCATTCTCACTTTAAATATAAATCTAACAAGCTTAGTTTATCTTGGAAACTTAGCCCTCCCCTTCAAAAACACTAGAAGCAGCCAACTGGAAATGAGGTAAATACACAGATATACTGAGGCAAGCAAGAAATGGTGGTCTAAAATGGGAAAATACAGAAAAAAATGATTAAAAATAGACTTAAAGACTTAAAAAGCATAGCTGCCCAGGGCCATGGAACGTGGATCCAAATAAGTCTTTTACCTTAATAATACATCTCTATATTAAACACAGAGTAATAACTTTTATTCATAATGATGAGGTCTGAGCCAACAAGAAAAGGCTAACATGCTCAGTCCAGAATGGTCAAGAAAGCAGGAAAATGAAAGGTGCAATTCAAACAATTGTCTATCAATAATTATTAAGGAATACAAGTTACAAAATATTATAATCACAGCACACCAAACTTAGAGGAGATCATAAAGACTATTTAGCCCAAAACCCACTCAAGTGGTCATCCAGTCTGCTTAAAAGCCTGCAGCGACCAAGGACATTTGCAGCCCAATCCAACAGCTCTGCCTCTTTCCATCCTCTAATGGATGCTTCTAATTCTGTCCTTCAACCTACAAAACCAGACATATAACAAGGAGGTCCTCTCTTTTCCAAGCACAACATCTCTAGCTCTTTCAATCAATACTCCTGTGGTCAGAAATCAAGGTTTTTTTGCCATTCTGGTCACCCTTGGATACTGCCCAGCTTATCAATGACCTGCCTAAAATGTGGTGCCCAGAATTTAACTCTATAGATGGTCTGAACAGGGCGAGATACAGAGGGGGGATAATGATGATGTTAAGAATAATAAGAATAATGGCTAGAATTTATAGAGTTTTAAATTATCTCAAGAACTTTAATATGTTTAATATGTAAAAGTCAAACACTTATATGTTCACTCAAAACAATTCTGGGAAATAGGTACTACTTTTAGGCCTAGGTAGGGGACACAGTAGATAAAGTAGAGAGCCTTAAGTCAGAAAGACTCGTCAAATCTGATCTCAGATACTTACTAGTTATGTGACCCTGGCTGAGTCACTTAACTTTGCCTCAGTTTCCTCATCTGTAAAAAAATAAGGGAAGGAAATGGAAAACCTCTCCTGTAACTCCTAAAAGGATCATAAAGAATTGAACATAACTGAAATGACTCAAGCGCAACAATGGTGCAATTTTTATTCCCATTTTGCAGATAAAGAAACTGAAATACAGAGAAAGTGAATGATTTATCTGGGGTCACACAGCTAGTAAGTGTCTGAGGCAGGACTGGAACTCAGAACTTCCTGCCTCCGCTTTATTCTGGCATACCATATGCCTTCTTTCCTGCAGATCTTCTATCACAGAGTACACAACTCTCTGTCTTTTATACAGAAACAGCTCACTATCCCTGGCATCGCTAAAACTGAGGTCAACTATATCCCCAGCATCCCCTGATTTATAGGCTTAGTAAAGGTGTCGAGAAGGAAAGCTTGAGCTGTTCAGCGCCACCTCTTCTGGCTCTCTGTGGTCACTGCTGCCTTCTCCCAACACTCATGTCACTTCTCGATTTTGGAAGCAGGGAAGCTATTTGTCCTCCCCATTCCCAGGCTGGGTCTCTCATTATTCCGTCCTCAGATGTCAGAGCTCAGCAGCTATTATCACATCCATTGGTTGTCTCAGGACCTGAAGAAATCCCTGAGCAGAGTCCGGGAACCTGAACACATCAAGAACTGCCAATGGCTTCTTTACACCTTTGAACCAGTAAATCTGGGATGCTTAAGTTTCAGCCACACCCTGATCTCTTTTTCTGTCTAATAAAACAAAAGTCAGGGCCCCTGGAGTTCAAATCCTGCGTCTGATTACTGTCTGGGAAGCAAGTCATTTAATTTCTATGTCTCAGGCAGAATCCCAAGAATCTCTCTAGATCCATGATCCTATGAAATTCTCCCACCTAGCTCTTGTATCCTCCCTTCTTCTCTAGACTAAACATCCCCGGTTCCTCCATCCGTACCTCATGTGACATGGACTCCAGCCCCTTCCATAGTCTGGCTGCCCAAGCTGGTATATCATCCTGGTTTGTAAGAAAAAGCAAAAGGGAACCAACTCTACAGACAGGTTCAATCCAATCGGAGCTATAGAAAACCACTGCTAAGACACAAAACAAAGGAGACAAAATACAATAGAAAAAGGCTCATTCCCAAGAATTTTTGGTTGTCCTTTTAAACTCATGTCTTCAAAGCAAAAACATACAGGATATCAGTCTCTAATCCACCCTATCAGAGGAAACAGACTTACAGGTAGCAGAAAATGCTTCTTAAAATAGCAGAACTTTTTTTTCTCTGAGGGGAAAAAAATGCACTTGCCTTGATTCACTGCACACAATGACCATTATTCAAGTAGTCAGTGCATAATAAGTAATATCCTCTCAAAAATGAATTCTGTGCCAATTATTGCAAATGATAGACTTTTCTTGCTGAAGGATTCTGAAGGGTTTATAAAGTAGAATGAAGGGGATAATTCTAGCTGATTTCATCAGGTTTATAATCAGGATTATTCTAGCCTGGCAAGTCAAGAATGCAAAATAAAGTTACCTTGTGCCTCAATGCTCACTGTAGATCAGTGACCGAACTCCACCCTCATCCACAAAACCACATCTTTATAAGACAGTGACCTGTTCAAATAGCTACAATTCCTCTTTGTCTGACAAAAATAATTGAATTATTCCATTCTGTTCAGGAGACTTATTGACAATGGAATCATCGTGCAGTAAATTCTCCCCAGTTTGATAGTGAGTTTAGGGAAAAGATGGTTGGGAGAACCAATCCTGGCTTAGATCTGGAAGTCCTCTGTACTTTAACTCTGCCCCATCTATGAAACTGAAAACATGATGCTTGGTAGTTATCCCCAAAGGACTAATGAGGTAAAATGGAAGAATGAATGACAACCCAACAATTTGAAAAATTTTTAAATTTCAAATGAATGAACAGGAACCTCAAAGATCTCACTTTCCCTTAAAAAGCCAGATGGACTATATGAAGCGATATGATCAATCTGTGAGAAGGTAATGCCTAGATACAGGTTAACACATTCTTCTGAAGTGGGCATCACAAAAACATTTCTCTAAAAGGTACTTACTAAGGAAAACTTCCGAAGCCTTAGGGATTTGCTGCAGAAGTACTCTAAAGGCCCGAGATCCTAATGGTACAATGGGCAAGTGGGAGAGGGAGGTGTCTGAGTAGAAACAGGATAGCACATGCCCACTGGGTATATTAATATCTGCTAAGTCTCAGGTCAGTTGGCATGTTAGTGAAGTTCTCCCGCTGACTAAGAGAATATAAATGAAGACCAGACTGGGGAAGAAGAAGGGCCCCCCACATTCCATAGAGGATTTATGGCCTTAAGTAAGGAGCTAAATAGGATTCCATCCATAAAGTTGGATTATTATGAACAATCATAATTAATAATTATTATAATAATACCAAGAGGAAGTACCAGTGGATAAAGAAGCAATATAGTATAATTGGAGGTGGATCTCAGAGTCGGGAAGCCCCAGGTTTCAAAACCTTTGAAATGTACCAGCTGGGCGACCATGGGCGAGGAACTCTAGGGCTCTCAGGGCCCCAGATAATATCCAATTTGAGATTATAAGGTTAATATTGTATTTATGGTAGAAAGGGGTTCCATAATGGAAATTTCCCAAAGAAATCACAGGTCTTGATGACACCCTACCCCTAACCCCCCCACCAAAAACACCAGCTGACATATAAGGAGAACTTTGAGGTTTTCAAATGATTTTCTTATCTCACTTGAGGTCATTTTGCAGATATCATTCCCAGTCAATCAACAATCATTCAATAAGCCCATACTATGTTTCAGGAGCTGTGCTAAGCACTGAAATTAGAAAGAAAGGGGGAAAAAATAGTTCCGATCCTCAAGGAGCTCAGAATCAAAGTCCATTTTTATAGACAAGGGAACCAACTCTGGAGGTTGGCAAGTAAAATTTTCCTTTTTTTTCAATTTTGCTTTTGAAATTTTCTTCTTTATTGAGAAAACTAGGAAACAAATATATTTAATGTTTGTAAAAAAAAGAAAAGAAGCATATTCAATGCAGAGAGAGAGAGCAGGGGCTTAGAGGTAGAAGAACAGCAGCAGTAGCATCTTGAAAAAAGTTCTTCAATCTACCAAATCCTGGTTTTTGTCATTTTTTAAAATGGGGATAGTAAATAATCTGAGGAGAGTGCTTTCTTTATAAGCCTCAATGTTTGATAAGAGAGTGAGCTAACAGCTATCCCACAATGTGATTGTGAGGATCACAATATACGATGCAAGAAGGGAGCTTGTTTGCCTCAAACTACTCCTGGTAAATAATCTAAATGCTCTTGAATGTTTCATATAAAATACAATGTACTAAACTATTAGTTGATAAAATAATATAGCATAACCAGATGCTTCTTGAAGGTAATCTCTAATGTATTAATACAACCATGTTGCTGTCCTGGAAAATGCAAGGGGTCCCAAATGTCTTAGTGCATATCATGCTATTTAAGCATGTCTCCAGGATGGCAACATGATGGTAATTGTAAATTAGAAATTACATTGAGGAAACTAAGGTATTATTAGCAGGAGGAGAGTTGGACTGCAGCACCTGCCATAGAGATGGCCTGGTTCCTTGCTAAAAGACTGGGGTGGGGGGGGATGAGGCTCCATCAAAGATGACTGAGCCCTGCGGAGTAGTGAGAGATGCACTTCCAGGCTCTATCCGGTGCGGCCTCTCTCTTGGAACAACCAAAGGCGGCTCTCCGGGAGAAGTGGGGATCAATCTGAAAGCCCTGGCCATATGTATTCTTTGTCTGTTAGCAAGGGGCCAGTCACAGGGAAGGGTAGCCTAGAGCTTCCAGGGAAATCCAGGGAAATCTCCAATCCACTCTCCCATTCCCTACTATATTCAGAACGCATACAAAAGTGAGATGGACATCTCCAGCCACATACTCCACTAGCAACCAAAGACATCACTTCCACCCAAAGTGAGGTGTTGAGGTTACTTGAACATCACTCTCCCAGTTTCCCCCAATTAGACAGCAAGTTCCTTGTCAGCAGGGTCAGTTTTGCTTTTCTTATTTGCATCCCAAGGCTGGCACATACTTAATCCACATTTCTTGACTGAGTGAGTTGTTTTAAATGAAATCATATCAACCAATGAAAACTAGAGAGCATCAGACAATGTCTCCCTTCAGGCATAGGAGCCAGGATTAAGGTTTTCATCCTTGGTTCTTGAGGATCAATGACATCAAGAGACTGATGTGTTGACCTGTTGACCTACTAGGACATGCAGAATTGGCAATAGAAGAGAAGAGAGTGGATTGGGAAAACAACTAATTTCGATCTAAATTCCATCAGGACCGGAGATCATAATAAATGAGACCTTCCACGGACACAGGGTCTCAAACACTAACTACATTGCACAAAGAAATCAACATAATTTTAACTTTGTCCTAAACTGCAAATGTCATTTAACTAAAGTTTCTTTGACTTATCTCAACAAACAGCTGGCTAAAGGTTCCTTTTAAAAAACCCTCAGATTTCTGTGATGGAAACAAAAACCACAACTGCTATCTGAAATGTCTTTCCCACAAGGCTGTGTGATGGATGAGCTGACACAAACAGCCAAATTCTGAGGGGATGCCACAAGCACTGGGCCCTATCAAATGGTACCTGAACCAGGGAGAGAATCATAACCAAAATGTAATCAATTCCCAGGTGAGATAGGGAAGGGCCTCCTGAGGCCAGGAATCCTTCATCTCTGGCTGAAGGATCAATTCAGGTGAAAAGACCCAGCCTATCTCCTAAGATCTTCTCTAGATGAAGATGCAGACCAGATGTGGACAATTTTTACCCCAGAAGGGTACTGGGACTGGGGCTTTCAGGGGGACATTCACAGCAGGGGAAATCATCCAGACATGTAAATTGGAGCTTGATTTGTCTTGTTGATTGTCACAATTTAACAAAGTGATGGGGGCAGCTAGGTGGCGTAGTAGATAAAGCACCGGCCCTGGAGTCAGGAGGACCTGGGTTCAAATCCGGTCTCAGACACTTAATTACCTAGCTGTGTGGCCTTGGGCAAGCTGCTTAACCCCATTGCCTTGCAAAAGAAAAAAAAGTGATGAAGAATGATGAAGAATAATAATGCATATTATACTCAAGTATACCATGGATATCCCTTTCCCTCCTCCTCCTGCAGAGCTGGTTGTTAAACATTTACCAGCACACTTCAGTAGGCGGACTTCCCTCCCTTTTTAGCACACACTTTCTCTTTCCCTTTATTCATCCTCAGACAGACACTCCAAAAGGTTATATATTATCACAAGGATGTAAAAGAGCTTAAAAAAGAAAAGTATCAAGCAGAAGATGGAAAGGAGTGTGGCCAACGTGCCCCCAGGGAACTCTGCAGAGCTCCTGGAAATGATGTCCTCAGAGAAGTGTCTGAGAGAAAGAGGAAGGGATGGTGAGAGGATGGCTGGCGGCCCCAGTGGTGCCGCTGGAGGAGGCACCTGCAACAGCTTCCAAGAGGAGCCAGGCAAAAGTCCCCGGAGAATGGCTGGCACGGAATGGAGCAAGCCCCATCACTGGAGGGACTCCTGAATCCTGAATCGACCAGCTCACAAATCCATCGGAACGTATAAAACATTTCTCTCATAGCTGAATGGTCCTGCCCTATGCTGAGGTAACCAAGAAAATACACACACACACACACACACACACACACACACAGGATTAACCTCATTAACCTGTCAGTAGTGGGGTACATGGTAGCAATAAAGAATAAACAGGAAAATAAATAGGAAAGATTTGAAGTGACTTCAAATTCACTTAAATGTGTGATCCAAAAGAAAATATTTGTTTCATCCACAAACATCTATTAAGTCCCTACTATGTGAATGGTAACATGCTAGACACTGACATCCCAATGATTACAGGTCAGATCCAGTCTAAGTCAATGCCACGTCCATGGAGCCCTCACTGTGGCATGAAGTGTGGCCATAAAATACACTGGAATTCTTGCTTCATCCAATTTGAATACAGAGCGAAGATCTAGTCCGTGTAAAAGCCAGAGCTAGGAAACTACTTCATGCTGGCAGTGCCCACAGTGGCATATATAACCCATGATACCAGTAAATCTGCCGCTCAACTTTGAATAATACTCTCCATACCTATCAGAGGCCATTCCAAAAAATGACTATGGCACCGTGGAAAGAATGACTTACTAAAAGTCAACATGCCTGGCTTGTGATCTCTGCTCTGTGGTTAATTAATTCTGTGACCTTGGTCAAGTCATTAAACTTCTCTAGACTTCAGTTTCCTTACCAACAAAATTAGATAATATCAGAGAAGACTTTCATTTAAAAGCCCATTTATGATGCTGTAATTATATGCAGAGATCATCCATAGCTAAAAGGTTGCCAACAAGTTCTAGGGCTGAATAAAACTTTTTTGATGCATATTATATATGTAGAATTTTTGAAATTACAGAATTCATTCTATATGAAAAGAAAAATAAATAATAGAAAAAATACAATAAACAAACCTCAATTTACCATTAAAGAAATCCTATCTGGAGCTAATAAAGGTTTCACTCCCATAACTGTTCTCATTCTCTCTCTCTCTCTCTCTCTCTCTCTCTCTCTCTCTCTCTCTCTCTCTCTCTCTCTCCTCTCTCCCCCATCTCTACCTCTCCCTTCTTCTGTCTCTTTCATACAGACACAGACACACAGACACAAACACACACCCCTACCACTCCTGCCTTAAAATGTACACTTTTGGGGCTTGGCCCACCTGGCTACACGCTAGAAAAGTCCATCTGTATGTATACAATCCTGAACCAAAACTCAGTCAATCTTTGGGCACGGTGGTCACTGTCAGAACCCCCAGAGCCCCACTCAAATGTTCCAGGTCATCACTTAATATTATTTAACATCTTCCAAAGTTCCTTCAACTATGAAATGGTGGCATTTATCTTCCAGAGGAGTTGTGAGCATTAAATGAGATAATATTCATAAAGCTTAGTACATATTGCTGTTGATTAGTCATATCTGAATCTTTGTGACCCCATTTGGGGTTTTCTTGGAAAAAATCCTGGAGTAGTTTGTCATTTCCTTCTCTGGCTCATTTTACAAATGAGGAAACTAAGGCAAAGAGGGTTAGGTGACTTGTCCAAGGTCACACAGACAGTAATGGCTGAGGCTGGATTTGAACTCAGATCTTCCTGCCTCCGGGCCCAGTGCTCTCTCTTTACTGTACCACCTGGCTGCCCAGTGGGAATATAGTAGGTGCTTAATAAATGCTTATTTTCTTCATTCCTTAGGTAATTGCCAGAATTTTAGGGGAAATGTAACCCTTAAGGATCTGGTATAAGGTTTACCTGCCAAACTTTCCAAGAAGCTAGTTTAGATACACTGCTGAGGTGGAAAACTAGCTTCCTATGAGTTAGATCCTCACTGCAATGGAGAAACCTTGCTATGCCCCTCAACACTCTCACAATAACCCCTCAAGACCTCTCTTGGGATATACAGCCCCCTTTTTAATATAGGGCAATTATCCCCAGCAGAAGGTCATCAATTGTAGAAAGAATGGTATCAGTTAAGATGAAAATAAATAGAGAAGCATAGTCTCTCTTAGCAGATCTGTCTAGAAAAGAGAAGAGCAGTTTAATATGAGTTTGTAGATACAAACTAATAACTGAATTTCTCTAATCCATTTATATAGAATCCATTTTGTAGATAAGCATGAAAATACTTAATGTTGGACTAGTTTCACCAATAACCCCGTTGAATTATGAGTCACTTACCACTGCTATTAGATAGATGATGTTTGCTACAGGAATGCAATCTAATTTTTATATAATAGAACCCTTGTTAGAACATGTTCATTATTACCTGGATGAAACCATATCCCTGGGCTGCAATATAACTAGTTTTGTTGTTTAGTCATTTCAGTCATGTCCAACTCTTCATGACCCCATTTGCCTTTTTTCTTGGGCAAAGAAAGATACTGGAGTGGTTTGCCATTTCCTTTTTCAGCTCATCTTAGAGGTGAAGAAACTGAGGCAAACAGTTAAGTGACTTGCCCAGGGTCCTACAGCTGGCAAGTATCTAGGCCTCAACTGAACCCAGGAAGATGAGACTTCTGAATTCCATGACTTTACCTACCATACCACCTAGCAAGCTGTGAATTTTAACCATACTTTGGTTCAAAATACAATTACATTCTAAGTCTATGATCATCCTTATGTCCATTAACGTGCTGATAAATGTTTAACAACTGGCTCTCTGGAGTAAAATTGTAAGCATGGCATAATTTTAAGTTTAATTTGCATCATTTTTTTTTATCACTTTCTTAAATCTAGACAATCAATTCAATAATAAATCAAGCCCTGATTTTCAGTTTGCCAATTTCCAATTTCCAATGCTCACAATGAAATTTTAACAATCAGCTCAAAGCCTGGCGGGCACATCCCTGCATCTCCCTATATCAGCACTATAAAGTTCAGTATCATATCAACAGCATGCTATAATGGAAAGGAAGCTGCCTACAACAGAATCCTGGTTCTAACTATACACTAGCTGGATGACCAAAGGCAAGCAACAAATTCCTAAGATTTCATTTCCTAATCTATAACATTGGAATAACAGTGTTTTACTCCTTTCTTCTCAGGCCCCTAAGTGGCACAGTGGATAGAGCCCTGGGACTAGAGTCAGGGAGACGGAATTCAAATCCAGTCTCTAATACTTATTAGCTGTGTGTCCCTGAGCAAGTTACTTAACTCTGTTTGCCAAAGTTTCCTCATCTGTAAAATGAGCTGGAGAAGGAAATGGCTGACCATTCGATGTACTTTCTCTTCCAACACTAATTACAGCTTCTTTTTTTTTACTTTCTTTAAAAAAATAACTTCTAAAGTAACTTTATTTAGGTCTCTTCCTTCATAATACCATCACAATTTTCTGCCAATATTTTCCCCAATATTTCCCTTCCCAGAGAGTCATTCCCCATATAACAAATGAAAAAGAGGAAAGAAAAATCAACATGACATTGAAAACATGCAATCACACCTTCTCAGTGAATTAGCAGGCAGTCCTTGATTATTTCTGTTAAGTGAAAAAATGATCACTATGAGGCCCAGTTAGTTCTTGAGCATGTAGTCCATCCCCGGCCTCATACTTGATGGCTTTCCAGCTTGGCAGCACCCATAAGAGCTTATGCTTGAGGATCCAGGGTCAGTCCCGCCGTGAGTGAGCAGGTGCGGAAGTAGGCCTCTGCCAGCAGGATTACAGGGAAAGCCATGTAGCCATCCTAATCAAATTTATCCCCAGTGTGCTTCAAAACTGAGCAAATTACAGAATTCTCTCCTCCAGGATATCCTATGACTTCAAGTCATGACTTTGGGAGAATCAAAATTACAGATATTGTCTAGAACATGGAAAGGCCCAGAGTGGGTGGCTGGAGGATGCCCATCTTTACCAACGATGACTTAAATGAGAGAGGTCGTGTAAAAGACACAATCCAGACCCAATCGAGAATGGAAACATATCCTGGAGTGTGAACAAGATCTAACAGTAGGCAACCTCAGCACTCCAGAGTATCCACAAAAGAGGAACATTTCCTGTGGGCTGGAGTGGATGAGCCCCCGTGGAAAGACTAGAAACGAGATGAGGCATGAAAGAGTTTTGACTTGCATGGGCAATGGGGTTGAAGCCAGTCAACTCCTAAGCCAACTGTTAAATTCTCAGTGTGAGTATTTACACCTCTGCAAACCAGGCTGTGACGCATTGCTTTACTGATTCTCATTCTAGACTCAAGAAAGTGATGGAGAAAATGCAGACTTTCAGAGAGCTGGTTGTTAAACATTTACCAGTATACCTTGCCTGTATTAGATCTGTACTAGCAAGAAGGAGAAACAATAACGAGAAGATGTTTATATATTTATTACGTTAAGGTTTCCGACACTTAACTACATTATCTCACTTTATCCTCACAAGCCTCTAGGGCAGATACTTTAGATATGCCCTTTTATAGATGGGGGAAACTAAGTCTCAATTACCCAAGACCGCATGGTTAATAAATGACAGAAAAAGCTGAACCCAAATCTTGCATATCTCTAGGTCCAAGCACTCTTCTCACTACAACTCACAGATCCACATTATCTAAGAATAATTTACACAAAGTACTTTTTTCATCAGTTTTATAATCTTAAGTCAGTGGGAGGAAAAAAAGACATCAAAATTCAGTTTTAAAATCTGGCCCAGGACAAAAGGCAACTAAATAGCTTCACTGTAAAAGGGAGTTGTCAAATACCAGGTGCAAAAAGTTCTATTTCAGATTAACTTTAATTATAGCACGCCACCTCAGTGGAGTTCAAACTCATTAATTAGCATCCACATAATTAATTGAAATTTTATCTTATCCCACATAGTGTCCCCAATTATTATTTTCTTTTTTGCTTGCTCTGTAAAGCAAGAAATGACTGTCCCCAATTCCTCAGCCAGAGGAATGCCTCCCCAACATCTCTGCCTCCTGGGGTTTAAGACCCCTGAGACAGAGTTGCCATTCAATTGATCCCCTCTGGGGCAAACTGCTGAGAACTGCAAGTTGCACAAGCAAGATTTGAGCGAGGGGATGCCGTGCTAAGTCGCCGGCCTCATTTTCTCCTCCAGATCTGGGTCCAGGGGCCAGATATGAATCAAGATGACTGAAGATGGCCCTGGATGTGGGACAGTCCAAGTTAAGTGACTTATCCAAGGTCACACAACTAGTAAGTATTGAAGGCTGGATTTGAACTCCCATCCTCCTGATTCCAAGGCCAATGTTCTATCCACTTGCACCATCAACTTGAGAGGCAGCAGATCTAGACAGTGTAGTTAGTAGAACATTAGGCCTTTCTTCTTAGGCCCTTCTGGGGTGTCTCTTATCTGATTCTAAAGCAGCATCAGAAGGTTGATTCCTCCAGTTTTCAAATCACGCTCCAAAAAGTGTTCATTCCCTCATTTAACTTTAGGATAGTGTCAGGTCTGGAGTCAGGAAGACCTGAATTCAAGCAAGTCCCTTAACCCTGCTTGCCTCAGTTTCCTCTTCTGTAAAATGAATTGGAGAAGGAAATGACACACCACTTCACTGTCTCTACCAAGAAAACCCCAAATGGGGTCAAGACATGACTGAAAGGACTGAACCAAAGCCCTTATCTTTATCACTGTAAGAAACAATAGGGGAAGAACACTTTCTATCAAAAGCACCAGCCCCCAGATCCTCTCTAGTCTCCTGTTAACCAGTTCCACGGCTGCTGGCCCGGCTTTGCTGCATCTGCCCCTGCTGGCCACCGCTCCTGGATGTGCTTTCCTAGCTCAGGGCCCTGTCTTCTCCCAGTTCTCCTTTTGCCTTTCAGACCATTCTTTCTCAGTTTCTGTTGTTGGTTCATTTGATGTAATACAGCTTCTGAGTGCAGGTAAAGGGTCAGGCTTTGTTTTCCCTACTTGCATTCTCATTCTCCTTTGCCCTCTGAGTGTCTGTGTGTGTGTCTCTCTCTCTTAGAGTCTCTCTCCCAGTCTGTCTCTGTCTCTTGCTAATCTCATCAGCTCCCATGAATTTAACTGTTATCTATGCAGATGTTAAGATGCTCCCAGTCCTCCTTTCTCCACTGAGCTTCAGTCCCCTATCAACAATTGACTAGTGGACATTACAGACCAGTTGTACCGGACACATCTGGAACTCCACACCTCCTAAACTTACCTCATCATCTCCCCCTGCCCTGCATCCTCCTCCTCCTCCAAATTTCACTTTTTTGGTGGAAAGCATATATATATCTCCTGTCTGTCTTACAGCTCCCACATCTCATTCTCTCTACTCATTTAGCTAATCATCCCCCAGGTCTTGCTGTTTCTACCCTCATAACACCCCGTGCCTCTGACCCCCTTCTCTCTACTCCCTTAATCCAGGCCCTTATGGTCCTTCTCTTAAGTGATTTATAAAAACCTCCTCCAGGCCTTAAGTCTCTCCCCACCCTCATTCATTCTTCACCCAATCTCAAAATGGGACCCCCCCCCAATACTCCACTCTACTGGTTACTAGGATAAAACATACAAGTTTCCCTGTTTAGTTTTCAAAGCCCAGCTGGCCCCAACCTATCTGTCCCATCTCATTAGATATTATCCCCCTCCTTGTGACCTGTTTGTCGTTGTCCTTCATAATCAAAGAAGACCATGACATCAAATGAATGATGGTGTGACACACAAGACCCTCTTGCTCCCACTGCCTGCCTCTGATTCTTTGCACAGTTTTTTTTCAGTCATTTCTGACTCTCTGTGACCCCATTTAGAATTTTTCTTAGCAAAGATAGTGATTTGTCATTGCCTTCTTCAGCTCATTTTATAGATGAGGAAGCTGAGGCACTCAGGGTTAAGTGACTTGCCCAGAGTCACACAGTTAAGACGTATCTGAGGATAGATTTGAACTCCTGAACGAGTCCTCCTGACCCCAGGCCTGGTGCTCTATCCTTGGCATACTAGCTGCCCTTATTTTCTCCTTGTAGAATCTTTCTTCCTGTAAAATGCAGCTCAAGCACCATTTTCTGCAGGACCCTTTCCTAATCCCTCCAAAAATCACTGCCCACACACAATACACATGTGTATATGTATATGCATGTATAAGCATGTGTGCACATACACAAAATCATTTTATGTATTTGTATTAACTCATTTGAGTTTCACAGAAATCCTGGCAGGTAAATGCTGTAATGCTGCCCAAGTTACAGTAGAGGAAACTGAGGCAAACAGAAGTGAAGTGACCTGTCCAGGGTCACCCAACTAGGAAATGCTTGAGGCTGGATTTGAATCCAGGTCCTCCTAACTCCTGGTCTAATGTTCTATCCATTGCACCACCCAGCTGCTTCTTGTCTTGGTATTTAATAACTTCATGCTGTATATAGTTTTAGCTATGCTTTTCGACCCCATCAGAAGATAAGTTCCTTGCCCTTAGACACTATTTCGTTCTTTGTATTTACAGCCTCCCTTTCTGGTAGAGCATGCAGCAGGTGCCTAATGGCAACAGCTGATTGATCTCTAGCACATTACAGGTTATCACAACTGGAAAGTACTGATTAACTCCACAAAGAGGCCATCCAGTCACAACCCAATCATTCCAAACCAATAAACGCTGGGATCCCAGGACCTGAGCTTTAGAGGGGGAAGGGACATTGGAGGCCACAGGATCCAACCACTTCAACTGACAGGTGAGGATTCAAATTCGGGTCTTCCTGACTCCAAATCCTACTTCTCTCCTCTGCCACACTTGCTGTCTCTTCATTTGTTCAAACCTTTTTAAGAGAGAAACCTATTTCTATGACACAGGATATTCCAAATGTCTTAGTGGAGTCTTAAGCTTCAAAAGCTTTTATAACTTAAACATCCCTAAGACCTTTGCAACATCCTGCATAGGAAGCCACACCATTCTATATGCTTCACAGAATAAAGAATTCATAATATTCTTCATTTACAAAAACAATAAATGTGGGGGAAGCCATGAAAAGAGTGGGGGGGTGCTTCTTGAGCTTCAAAACTGCAGCATCTAGAATGCAAACTGAGAAGCTTGTAAATATTATTAATTACACAATTACTATTAGGCTAGGGCAGCTAGGGGCACAGTAGATGGAGGCCTGGGTTTGGAATCAGGTCCTCTTCCTGAGTTCAAAGATGGTCTTAGACACTTCCAAGCCATGTGATTCTGGGCAAGTCACTTAACCCTGTTTGCTTCAATTTCCTCATCTATAAAATGAGATGGAGAACATATTGGTAAACCACTTTAGAATCTTTGCCAATGAAATCCTAAATGAGATCATAAAGAGTCAGACACAACTTAAAAAATGATGAAACAAAACAACAAAGGGACCTGGGATTTTTTTTTTACTGGCTAAGAACACCAAGAATCTCCTTACACCAATTAAGGTTGGCAGTTTCTCTGACATCTCTATTTAGAGTTGCTGATAGCTCTCAGAGGTTAAGGGACTTGCCCAAGGTATGGTATGGTTCAGAGGCAAGATATAATTCCAGATACTCCACTTATCAGCAGCAGCGCAGCGTGATGTCCAGAACTCCTGTGAATTTGTTGGTGTAGGAAAGCCCCAAAGAATACCATCCCTCCCACCCCACGTACATTAGCAATGGTTACGCAACTTTCCTACAAAAGACTATACCATCTAGCACTTTGCAAAGCAATCGACAAATGTGATCTAGTTTATTCTCCCAACAATCTGGGCAGGTAGGGGTCCTTAATTATTCTAATTTTACAGGTGAGGAAACTGAGGTAAACAGAGATGACAAGGTTCACACAACAAGTACATGGCTGAGGCTGAATCTGAATTCAGGTCCTCCTGACTCAGGGGTGGTACTCTATCCACTGTGCCATCTAGCTGCCCCTAACCCTACCAATCTTTAATTTCTTTTTTTCATCCTAATTTTAATTTCAAAAAAATTTTCAGTTCAATTTAACTAAAACAATTTTTATGATGTATTCAATTCGCCCTAATGCCATCTCTTCAGAGCAAGCACATTGCTCTCATGTACATCCCATTCTCTACCTAATCTTCAATCGCTGTTATCTACCTCTGACTCTGACTCCCCCCAAACCCTCTTCATCTCATGCTATCCTCCCTACTAGCTATTGTCCTCATTTTTCCTCCCCTCCTCAGCAAAACTCCTTGAGAAATCCGTGCACATCAAGGGCTCCGCTTCCCCCCTCCTGATAGGCCTTCTCCACTCTCTCTGACTGTCCCTCCTCAGCATTCCGTACTGGTTCTTCATCTGTGTCACATCCACTGACTATGGACATCTCCCAAGACTGTCCTGGGACTTCTTCCCTTTTCCCTTTCTATGAGGGGTTCTTCTGTAAGATATATAGCAGAAAACAAGAGAATTGCCATCATGGACAAAAATGCCATATTGTCTACTGGCGGCACCTATCTCATACAGATAACTCTTACCAAGAAAATTAAACTTATAAAAGTATCTCCATATATGTCATCTCTCATATGCTATCAATATATGCAAATATATAGTTTACATGTTACATTTACAAGTTTTTAAAATAGGTAACACCTAGAACTGAGAAGGAAGAAAAGGTTAAATTGTTTTTTAGAAACTGTATAAAACCTATGTAATCCCAAGGTGTTTTTTCTTTCTTTTTTTTATTTTTGGTTTTTGCAAGGCAATGGGGTTAAGTGGCTTGCCCAAGGCCACACAGCTAGGCAATTAGTAAGTGTCTGAGGCCAGATTTGAACTCAGGTACTCCTGACTACAGGGCCAGTGCTCTATCCAATGCGCCACCTAGCCACCCCCGTAAAGTGTTTTTTGAAAAACAAACAGAAACTCCTAAAATAAAAGCTATACATATGTGTACATACATCTATATATATTTATATACATATATTTATATTCATCAGCAGTTTTTCCTAGTGATGCTTTAAGGTTACAAATCATGGAATACCATAATTTTCAAAGAATCAAAATTTCAGGAGATGGAGAAACTCAAAGTAGAGGCACATGAGCAATGATGACCTCAGGAAGTGATGAAAAAGATAATATACAAGAAATGATCTGAAAAAGAAATGAATCAGTTCTAACAAGCGGAAAGCATTATAGATGGATAGCCTAGATATCAAAATGCCAAGGACGAAATATTAAAAAATCCGAAGAATTTGAGTATCTAAATTCAGATGTGTATTTGTTTTTATTTTTTTATGTCAAATATATTAGCAAGAATTGAACAAATGGGTTAAGATCAGCATCACTGAAGAGAATACCCAAAGTGAAAGGTCAGAGATTCATCTATTAGATTATCCACCTATAAAACATTAATTCTCCATTCTTTCGGGTCCACAGCAAAGTATAAATAAGAAGTACTGGTAGGAAAAACCAATGTGTTTTTTCTTTTTTTCTTCATGCTAGGTGATATTCTTGGCCTTTATTTTCAGAATGTAAGTATCAAGTCAGTGTTCAAAAATTGAAAACAGGCCTTGTACACTGGAAAATGGAAAATTTGGGAGCAGAAGGGCCCAAAGCATGAGCTGCCAAGAACAAAATGACTGCACATTTGCCTGCAAAAGCCAAACAATGACTGTTCTGCTGAAAAATCATCTTCAGGAGACAGCTGTGGTCGGCTCCACCAAAGCAGATACTCGATGACTTTCAGCCTGTTAAAATTGAGTCATCTGATGACTGACACGCATGGCTTTATTTCAAGGGAAGGCTTGACTCAACCTCCTCCATGATTAATGTGACTTTTATGACCCAGAAAAAGATGGAATAAAAATACAGTTTTAGAAAGAGATTCTGTAAAGCATTGTTCAGACCATGATACTCCCCTGACCAAAGCAGTTTTACAGCACCATCATTATTAAGATATTATGACTTCCACTTTGTGGTGTGCTCCAAAGGCTACATTCCTCCACCACAGGCCTGAAGTAGAAGAGTCTTTCTTTGGAGTTCCCTGCATCCTTCCCCAGAAGCTCCCAACCCTCAGGTGTCCAGTCCCTATCCCATCCCTAACACCCGGTTCAAAGATGGCAATATGAAGGTGCCTAGTGAACAATGGACCTAAGGCATCTAAGACAGGATGCTTTGGAAGAGCTAATAGGGTTAAAGTTAAATTGGAACAATACATCAACAGTAAGAATCTTAAAGTTAAAATCTGTAGGTCCTGGTCCTTCCCTCTCCTCAGATATTCAAATATTAAATCTCATTCGTCCCCTAAAAAAAATGCATTTTTATGCACTTAAGTCACATTTTCATTTTGGTAAAGTCATTTTTGTAGATCGTTTATATTTCCTACTAAACTGAACACTCCTTGAAGATACATTTTTGTCATCTTTGAATGAATAATACAAGTTATAGGCCTTGCATCCAGTAGGTGTCTAATAAATATTTGTGGCCCTGATTTGATAAGCACAGCAAATGGGACAGAAAAGCAAGATGAAGAGGCATGATATAAATTTCCTAGGTGAACTGCTATCAAGTATTAATTTATGATGATCTAGAACAGGTTTGGTCAGTTAAGGAGAAAGCCTCTAAGATCCACTGAGGCACAAAGTCTATGAAAACTGAATAGTATGATTTCAAATGGCAGAGCAAAACAGTTGAAGTTGGCCCACATTATTTAGTAGTATTTCAGATGTCTAAGGTTTTAGATTTTCTTCCAGAAGCACTCATCTTTTTTTTTTTGTTTTGTTTTGTTTTTGTTTTTTGCAAGGCAAATGGGGTTAAGTGGCTTGCCCAAGGCCACACAGCTAGGTAATTATTAAGTGTCTGAGGTCAGATTTGAACCCAGGTACTCCTGACTCCAGGGCCGGTGCTTTAATCCACTGCACCACCTAGCCGCCCCAGAAGCACTCATCTTGCAAGAAGTGGTACAGACTGGAGAGGCAATGGAGGAGTTTGGGAAGTGGCATGAGAAGATGCTCCAAAAAAATCAATGGGGTCAACAAAGGAGTCTAGAGAGTTCAGGAAAGTGAACAGATACCTAGAGAGATGTGGGTTCTGAGCAAGAGAAATAGTCTAGTGTTGTCAGAAGCGGCCAATATTAGAGAAATAGGAAAGGTTTGAATCAGAGAACTACAGGATTGTAGATCAGCAAAGAACCACAGAACTTGTCTTGTCCAACTTTCCATGATAAAGATATGGATAAAGAGATGGGTTGGAGGGAATGGAAGAAGGCAGGTAAGGAAACTGTGGCTACGGTGAGTGTGCAGGCTCACGGAAGGGAATGGGGAAACATGATCAAAGAGGAGTAAATGATAAACTGAAGGGGATGTACTAGGTCTGCCAGATGGTTGTCCTGGAGGAGGTATGGAACTGAGCATCGCCAATACTATTTCTGTGCCCTTTCATAGCTGTCTTTCTTGTCTGGGATGTACCCCTCAGTTTCTCTGAGAATCCATGTTTTCATATCCCCTTAATAGTGTCTGTCATACATACTAAATGCTTGTCACTTGACAAACCAGTTGGAATGAATGGCAGACTGGCACAGACTCAGGCCATGGCTAAATAAACCCACTCTGGATCCCAGAAATATCCTGCAGATGGAATCCTGGCTATCTGTGGCCTGCAGTGGCAAAGGGCAGAGAAGACCACGTTGCTGAGGCTCCAAAAAAGAAGGCTACTTCTTGCAGATCATAAAGGCACGCCTTTGACTTTGTCTTATCTGGGGTTTTTCAAGTGATCCCCGTTGAGCCAATGTTTGACAACGGAGTTTCAGCTTTGCCAGGAAGGGAGTGGGATCATATGAAGCATTCCCAGGTTGGAGCTACAAATGAAGGCAAGAGACAGACAAGGAGTTTGATCCTCAAATAGCTACAGACAAACAAGTGTCTTATGGGAGAAAGTGAGGGCAGCCTCGTTAGTAGGACATTACCCTAAAAGGGGATGTGGAAGGCTTTTTGCAGAAAGTGGCATCTGAGATGGACCTTGAAAGAAACCAGGAGGTAGAAATATGGGAATGGAAGGCCTTGGGAGATGGAAGGTCTTGTGCAAGCTTCAGGAAGCAGGTCAATTGTTGCTTCACTGAGAAGACTGGAAAGGTGTCATGGAGTTGCTTAGAAAGGCTTTAAAAGCTAAAGAGAACATTTTAGATTGATCCTAGGGAGTTTATCGATTAAGGGATGAGGTGGTCAGAAGATCAATCTGAAGCAGTGGCTCCACTGCGGAGGCCGAATGGCCTCTTCAGTACTGACACACTCCAGTGATCTCATCCGTGTGAACGTTCCCTCCCATGGTGCTGGCCGTCACTCATCCTCGCTGGCCCATCCCATGGAACTTTCATCCCAATGAGTTTGGCGGAGCATCCACCCAAAGGATGGATGGAGGCCTTCCTACTTTCTCCTGACACTGTGAGGATGCTCGGGAACTTTGCCCGTCTCCTCTTCCTATCATGCCTTTCCTAGTAATTCAGTTTTAATATAGTGTTGCATCTACTACCCCCACCCCCACCACCCTAGAAACAAAAGAAAACCAGTCACTCAACACAGAAAATATCCTTATACCTATAAAGTATAATTAAGCTGTAGTTTGAGCAAGTCCTAACCTACAGGCTGGTAATACCAGTTTGTGTCAAAGACAAGTGCTTTAGCACCCTCCCCACGAGTGGAATAAAGGCGACCAGGGAAGCTGGAGAAGCCTCAAAGCAACTCCTTTTGGTAAGGGGAACACGCTACAAATCACAGCGGGATTTACAGAAAGGGGTAAGTCGCCAGTAAGCAGTGCCGTTGGCACGGCTCTGTGACTTCGCAGGCGTGGCCCAGAGGGCAGCCCCTCCGCAGGGCTGGCTGTGCCAGCCGCCTCTCCCTATGCAGCTGGGCTGGGCTTCAAGGAGGAGCCGCCTCCTGGGCTCGGCCGGCCTGGGGCCCGGCTCCTCCGGCTTCCCGGGGAGCGCAGGCTTGGCGACTGCATTAGCTGCTAATGCGCGTCACGGCACTTTCCACCTTCCATTAAATCTCTCAGACGTGCTTCTTAAAAAACCCACTGAAGCACTCGAAGCGTCCGAGCCCGCCACCTGCCTGGCGTGGGGGAGCTGCGAGATCGAGCAGAACGCGCTCCTCCTAAGCCCCCCACGTGCGCCCGTCCAGAGTCCCCCCACGCGCGCCCGCCCAGAGCCCCCCACGTGCGCCCGTGCAGAGTCCCCCCACGCGCGCCCGCCCAGAGCCCCCCACGCGCGCCCGCCCAGAGCCCCCCACGCGCGCCCGCCCAGAGTCCCTGGGCCCGTCGGGCCGCTGCTGCTCTATTTGAGCCCTTCTGCGCTCAGACAGCCCTGCTGTCCCTGTCCCTGTCCCGGCCCCGGCCCCGGCCCCGGCCCCGGCCCCTTCCGGAGCTCCCCTCGCGCGCGCGGGCTCTGCTCCTCCGGGGCCCCCAAACGCCCCTCCGAACCGATGAGGGCTTCTGCCCCCCTGCCTCCCTCCGCCCCCTTCCGAGCAGGGCCAGGCGCGGCGCTCGGGGGGCGCGGGCCCGCGGAGGCGGCTCGGGCCGGGCTCCCCGCCGGGGCTCCCGGGGCCACCCAGCGCCGCCCGGCCCGGCCTGGGCTCGGGAAGCCGGTCCTGGCGGCTCTCGTCGTCTCGCCCGCTGCTTCCCGAGGACGTGAGTGGGGTTCGGGGGAGGCCCCGGAGGCCCCCCCAGGGGAGCGTGTCCTCCCCCCGCCGGCCCGCGGAGCCCCCCGGGAGAGCCCCGACGGCGGCGCTGCCTCTACCCCCGCGGCCCGGCCCGGCCCGTCCTACCTGGCCCCGGCGCTCCCCCGCCGCCCGGCCCGGCCCGGCCCGGCCCGTCCTACCCGGCCCCGGCCCGGCCCGTCCTACCTGGCCCCGGCGGCTCCGCGGCTCCGCGACGCTCCTCTCCGCGGCTCCGGGGCTCCGCGGCCCGGCCCCGCCCCCGCCAGGCCCCGCCCCTCGGCCCGGGACTCCGGGGCGGCCGCGGCCGGGCGGGGCACTGCGGGGGGCACTGCGGGGGGAGGGGCGGAGGAAGCCGCTGCGGGGCCCCCCGGGGTGGGGGCGGGAGCCTCCGGGGCCCCAAGTACAGGGACACGTCGGGCGGGGCGGGCAGAAGCGCGCGTGGGGGGCCGCCCCGGAGCAGCGCCCCCGCGGAAGCTCCGCCCGCCCCGATGCGCGCCCGTGGCCCAAGACCCCGAAGCCCCCTCCCCGCCGGGGCCGCCTCGGAGGGGAGGAGGCCGCGTGGGGGCAGCGGGGACCGCCCAGATCACAGCTGGGGCGCCGGGCCGCGGCCGGACCGGGCCGGGCAGCACTGTTCGTGGAGTCCGACTTTGTCGTCGTTAGTTTTTCTTTCATTCCACGAGAGTTCCTGCAGGACAGTGACTGGTGTTGCCTTTATTTGCAGCTAGCCCGGTAGCACCCGATAAAATGCATATTGTGAACCCCCATCTTTTAAGGGGTTTTTTAGGTTTTTGCAAGGCAATGGGGGTTAAGTGGCTTGCCCAAGGCCACGCAGCTAGGTCATTATTAAGTGTCTGAGGCCGGATTTGAACTTGGGTCCTCCTGACTCTATCCACTGCCACCTGGCCACCCCTTAATAAGGTTTTTATTTAATTATTATAAGGGATGGTGGTTGTACTGGGGAAAATAGGGTGGCTAAAAAACTCCCAGCCAAAGGTTGCGATAAAATGTGTTTTGTGGTTCAGTTGTGTCCAGCTCTTTGCTTTCTTGGCAAAGACCCAGGTGTGTTTTGCCACTTCCTTCTCCAGCTCATGGTGCAGATGAGAAAACTGGGGCAGAGACGCAAAATGACTTATTCTGGGTCACACAGCTAAGGAAGCGTCATGGGTTGGATTTGAACTTAGGGAGAGAAAGCTTCCTGACTCTATCCCCTGTGCTTACCTGGCTGCCCAAACAAAATGTATGGGAAGTATAACATTTGAATTAATAAAAAATAAAAGTACTGCTGCAACTCCCTCCCATAAGTCAAAGTCCTTATTCATGAGGAAATACAGATGTCACTTGGTAAAAAATGTATTATCTCTTAATAGTGAAAGGGAGGCAAGTTGAAACAACTTCAAGGTACTGATTTATGCATATTAACCTAAGAAAAATAAATGAAAACGACTGTTTATACTTGACCCTGAAAATTGGTTGTCTTTAGTAATTTACTATTATGCAATTAATTTTTTAAAATCTTTATGTGCCGCCTTTGTCACAGAAATTGCATTTTGGAGAAGTTTAGGAGACTGCCAATATGAGAGTTCCTTCACTAAGGAAAATTTTAGTCAGTTTGACTTGACTAAGTTCTAGGGTATTTGTGAACCAAATAAGAGAAAGTGATTCTTAAGAATCACAGACATTTAAGTGTTAGGAGAAGACTTTGAAGGCAGTTTTCCTGACTCCAGATACAATACCCTCATCAGTCTACATTGGGCACAATTGTGTGTGGGTCTATATAAATGTCTCTGTGAATGTGTGTGGGCACATGTATGTGTATATATGTAATTATGAGTGTAAGTGTGTGTATGTTATGTGTCTGTGAGCTTGGGGGGGAGGTGGCACATCTGCATCTGTAATTTTCATGGGTATAGGCATCTCCCAATGTGAACTGCCCCACACTCCCATGAAAACTTTCAATTCATCTACAACATATTTTCCAGTAAGAACTGACTCGTCCATGGAAATACAGCCATTCTATGTCAGACGCAGGATCTGAATATGGGTCTTTACACCACACTGCTTCTCTCTGGCAACTATTACCCAATGCAAGCTATTCCAAAAAGGGTGGCAGGTTGTCATTTGTACAAATATTTATACCTGAATTATTCAAAATGGAATTTAATCAAATGGACAGACGGGTGTATTAACAAAATATTAACATACCTAGGAAAACTATAAGAATGTAGGCTATGCTAATATATGGAAGTATGAAAAAAGTAGTTGGGCATGGTGCCTCATACTTATAATCCGTCCTACAGTGGAGGTTGAGATGGGGGGACAGGCACGCTCTCAGTGGGCTTAAAGCCCATTAAGGTGTCTGCACCTAGTCCTACATCCATGGGGTAGCCACCAGGCAAACCAGCCTCAGTGGGAAATGCAGCAGGTCAAAATCCCGTGAATTTTCAATAGTGAAGTCCAATCCATAAATGACCATTGTACTTCCAACCAGGATGAGAAGGGAGACCCCAACTCAGAAGAAAGGAAAGAAGGGAAAAAGAAAAAAGAATACTCAAAGCAATAATACATTGCTCAAATCTGGTTTTTTATATAAATTAGCAAAAATTGGAAGGATATTTGTAGCAATTTCAATAGAATTTAAAATCAACTAGTAGTTTTCCAAAGAAATAGGATCACAGGACTGCAGAAGCAAAACATACAAAAGAAAAACAACTTAGGAAAGAAAAAAATACTTTAGCCTCTGCTTATCTTGGGTTTGGTCTGTTTTTCCGTCAATTGTATTCATATGAAAGTATCCATCTGGCCAGTAGATGGCAATACCCTTGTATGTGTGGAAAGATAGCTATGAAAATAGAAAAAAAAGTGCTTCGTTTAGTCTCTAAAAGTTATATATAACCTTAATTTTGTCAACTAAATCATTTTTGGCATCAGTAGAGTTCACTATCATTACTGAAAGAGAGCCTGAGGTGAATCTTTGTTACAAAAAACAGTAGCATTTTACCTTTTGTGAAGTAAACTGCCTCCTTTATTATTTATATGATAATTATAAAAATTTCTTTTGTAAGTTCAGATTTTTGCTCACTGGATTTTTTTTTGAGGTTGAGGCACACCCACATTGCACTATAAACCTGTCTCAAAGACCAGGGCTGACAAGCTGTCAAAAAGATGACTTTTCCCATATGATACTGGAGTAGGTGGAGTATCCTTAAGCATGTTTCCTGGTCAATGAATAGAAAACAGAATCAAGAAGGAACTTATCCTGCCAATTGTACATTACTTTTCAAGTCTTATTTCTTTTTTTTTCCCCAGAGGAGTAGGCAAATACTATTCCAAATCTATGAGTTTCTCTAAGAGCAATGATAATCCAAAGGAAAGAGTTACCATATTTAATTTAATCAGTTCCCTTGAGACCCTCCACAATTAGATTGAGTTCATAACACCAGGTTTCAAAGCGATAGGCCATTCGAATCTGGGCCACATTGGTTTTCCGGATGTCATTTCCATGAGGGCCTTCCTCAAGGTAATTGTCTCCAAGAAACTTAGCTTTCTCCTAAAAGACAAAAGGAAGCAGAATGATCATTGTTTATTAGCCCTTCAATATTACTGTATAATAATTACTTCCTCCACAAAATCCCTTCCTTATGCTATCCCTTGGCAACAGGAAAAAATAAACCTTTTAAAAGGACTCATCCAGTGTTTCAGTGAGTAGTGTCTGATGAAAAGTCTAACTCTTGGCCAAAAAGCATGTCCAGACAGACAAAACAAAAACTTCCACTCCCTGCATGCAGTGGTTATACAGGATTTACTGGGACATTGTATTATATCAACCCATTTATGTCATCTTTGGGAGACTTCAGTATCCTCCTTAATGACCTAACACCCTGTTCTCATAGCTTGACCTCTGTCTGCTATTCCAGTGACCCCCATCTCCACCGTGCGTTGAACCAAGGTTACAGGTTTACACCACATCATCACCCAAATCTTCAGGATTCTGAACACTGAGATTTCCTTCTCTGACCCTGATGTCTTGTCCTTCCACCACTCCTTTTCTCTTTCCATTTTTGTTCTGTACCTTTGTGACCCTCAGGATTTTCCTTCCTCCTTGTTTTCTCAATCTAGTAACCCTGCTCTGCCCTCAATTCATTTTACTCAGTCTTGACTCTATGGTCAGCTATTTCACTAAGGATTACAACCTTCACCTTTGAATCTCCCTTAAATTTCTGTTGATCTCTCTCTCTGCTGACCTTAAAATGTGAATAAATCCTGTCAGCTGCTTCTCTGGTCCAAACTCCTCAATGGACATATCTTGATGGAGGAAATCAAGAAACCATGCTGACTGTGTTCAATACAAATTTAGTGATTTAACTTCAACTTGGCTCTAAGTACTACTGGACAGTCTTTTTATTCAGCTTTTATTACCATAAGTCACACAATTCCCTTAATCCACCAAATTTATTAAGTCCTCACTATGTGTCAGAGACACTGGGGATGCAAATACAGCAATCGCTTCCAACCTTCTTTTCCCAGGGACCCAATTCCATACATTAAATAGTTAAAGAACACTAGATGCTGATCCTGGGAACCTACAGCTCTGCTCTAACATGAAATAGAGCATTTTGCCTCTCTAAAACTGAGTTTTCTAATCTTTAATGATTAGAAAGGATGAGACTAAACCTGCAATTTTTCTCCTTTACCTTTACTTCCAACTTTACTGAAATGAAGAACATCTGATTTAAACTAGCTCTATTACTTTAACCCTCTAAGAATCCTCATGGAGCCATTTATCCTTCCTTTCATCTCTAACCTAGAACCCACCATCTCTCTTTTCTATAACCTTGTGCTCTCCCTCTCCCTCTCTCTCTGTTCTGTCTTCACTCTCTCTGTATCTCTTTCTCTCTGTCTCCCCTCTTTCTCTGTCTCTCTCTGTCTCTCTCTCCCTCTCCCTCCGTCTCTCTGTCTCTCTCTGTCTCTCTCTGTCTCTCTCTCTCTCTCTCTCTCTCTCTCTCTCTCTCTCTCTCTCTCTCTCTCTCTCTCCCCCTCCTCCCCAGCATCTTTAATCACTCACTGTTTTCCCTCTCCTATAAACATTCTTGGGTCTCCCCTCTCCAGCCCCCCAAATACTTCTATCTCTCCAATGTCTCTCGGGGCATCATCTTATCTCTTTCCTCTCCATCACTATCAAACTTTGAGAAAGGGTAGATAGTGTAGGCTCTTGGTCTGTAAGGCTAACCAGTCATCCACAGCCTTGCAGGCTGGCTTCTATTGCCACCATTCCAATGAAAGAAACTCCAAAATCACCAGTGACTTCCTTCACTCTAAAGGATGGAATTTACCTCAACCTTAACAACAATAGCATTTGATATTACTGATGAAACTAAGTAGAGCTAATGAATTTGGAATCAGAAAGGCTCCTGCACCAGTCATTTACTAGTTATGTGACCTTGAGTAATTCATTTAAGCTCTCTCAGCCTCAGTTTCCTCACCTGTAAAATGGAGATGAGAATACCACCTTCCTCATGGGGCTGCTATGGGGATCAAGGAGATAACAAATATAAAGTACTACTTTGCAAATTTCAAAGTACATCTAAGTATTAGCTATGATGATGATGATGAAGGTGATTATGGATTAACCTGAAAGTTCCTTTTCCCTTTACTTCCATGGCACTCTATCCTGCTCCTCTTCCTTTTCTGATGGATCCTTCTCTGGGTTCTTTTTCTCTTCTCAATCCTTAGACACAAATGTTCCCAGTTCTGACTTTGGTTCTCTATTCCTCTCTCTCCTTTCATGATTTCATCTTACCCTGATGGCTTCGATTATTGGGCACCACCCCATACACACCCCTCCTTCTTAAGGCTTCAGGAAGCAGTCAAGATTGTGGGCATATGGAGGTTTGTGTCCTAGGGATCAGCTTAGGGGTTTTGACTTTACATGATAAGTTTGTAGGAGAGGCAGGAGTTGTGGTGAGGTTTATTCCAAGTGTATGGAAGAGCTCTTGAGTCTAGAGGATGAGGACAAGATGGTGAGTTGGGAGAGCAGCTTCAGTGAAAGAATCACTGTGGATTAGGTGGGAGCTGAGCCAGAGCCTGAGTTCCATATGTTATGTCTAGGAATCAAAGTAAAAGGGAATGAGGCCTGAATGTCACAGGGCTTGCTGTAAGGGCTTCTACATGGTCACTGGGGTAAGGGAAATATACAGAATATTTCAACATGGAATGAGGAATCAGTGTAGTAGAGAGAATTCTGGAATGATCAGGGTTCAAATCCTGTCTCTGTATCTTACTAACCGTGGAACCTCTCTGTGCCTTAGTTTCCTCATCTACAATAATAATAATAAGAAGAAGAATATTCATAGTAAGGGTAGTTGTAAGGCTTACATGAGATCATGTGCTTCTTTAAGGTGCTATGTAAATGTCGATTATTATTTCATTGTTGGTAAAAAGTCAGATTTTTGTCTACAACTTAGATGAATCTTGGGTGGCTGAGTTTGCCTCAATTTCTGTTTCAGAAGATTAACTGGAATTGGAGTTAGGGGCACTAGGTACCGTACAATGTTCTTATCTGGATGCATGTTCCCTTCAAAATTTGCATTTCTCCCAACTTTCTTATTTCTGTGGCTGATACCACCAAGTAGCTCCTAG